>NC_134034.1:12881961-13032961 GCF_964204645.1 Tubulanus polymorphus
ATGCATCGTCATGACTAAAAGTGGTCTTTAATCTTAGGTTAGATTGGTTATAGATTTAGGATGGTCTTGGACTGATCTTAAATCTAAGCCATGACTGCGCAACCAGTAACCGGTCAAGAAAGTCTCAAGAAGGTATGGGATAAGAATACTGAGGCCTAGTAGTTGGAGAGGTTTAGTTGAGGAGGGTTCAAAGCCAAGGGGGTCTAAGTTGAGAGGGTCTAGTTGACGGGGTCCAAGTCGAGGGGGTCTTATCGTGATATTTACCTCAACTGTTCAGCGTGCTGAAGTATTTGGACTCCTATTTCGCTGGAACTTGTCACTTTTTGTCTCCTAAAAACATAACGAGTTCAAATCAAACGGTGACCAGTAGCAGACGACACCGCTGAAAGGTGAAGGTCGTGTGGAACTCACTGCAAATTCTGATGGTTGCAGCGTAGAACGGACTTTAATCGATCGGTTTCGATCAGTCGCAGACGCAAATAATCGAACATCGGATACGTCTGTTCACTCATCGCCGGTAGCAACGATATTCTCTCTTTTAATTCATCGACCGACGATTCTTTACGAACTTCGACAGTTCCTAATTTACACGGTTTTAAATCCGGTTCAACGCTACTCCTGCCATACAGATAATCTAAAGATAAATCCGGTTTAACGTTACTCCTGCCGTACAGATAATCTAAAGATAAATCCGGTTTAACGTTACTCCTGCCATACAGATAGTCGTTTAACATACCTTGTATTCCTGTAGTAATCCACGACAGTAAACCCGGAGTTGAGTCAGTTGATGGTTTTACCGTAGGATATAACCACACGGGAAGCTGAACGTAACCCTACAATCGTTAATTACAGACATAGTAGCGCCCTCTTTATGTACGCGAACCGATCACTTTTTTTAATGGATATAATTCTACCTTCGGGGGAACGCGTCCTTCCTCGAGTAAAACTGTGTCGCCGTTTTTCATCTGCGATTCCGATAGTTTAGCGTCGAGATCGTCCAATATGGCGGCCGGTTCTCCGCACCAGTTCGCCAGTCTCAGGTGCCACGCGGTAGCTGCAGAGAGTGTCAGAGTAAGGAGTTACAGTTTTCTAATCGTGAAACTCGGGTTCGATTAACTTACATTCGATGTTTAGTTTTCGTAGGACGGTTTTCAGTAACGCGTCGACGGTCATATCTCGCTCCATCGTTAAACTAAATCTCTCCGTAGCAGCGCCACCTGCTGGTGGTGGTGGTGATATATTCACTATAATCTATACCACAAAAACAATATAGAATTCAAAATCATTTACAACGACGAGGAAAATTAGAGAGAGAGAGAAGTGATGAGTGCAGTGGAATCTACCTGATTATGTGTCGGTGGTTTTCCAGGTTCTAGAATCAGACAAGTCGTAGCCGCGATTCCTGCGTGCGTTAGACTTAAATTTTCATGTACTGAAACAAGAGATAAACATGAACATGTTTGCTGCGCATGTTACATGTTTGCTGTACATGTACATGTTACATATTTGTTATTCGTGTTACCAGTACATGTTTGTGGTACATGTGCATCTTACATATTTGTCATACATATTAAGGTTTGTGGTACATATTCATGTTACATATTTGAGAATCATGTGCATGTTACATGTTTGTCATATATGTTACATGTTTGTGATACATTTGCATGTAACATGTTTGTCATATATGTTACATGTTTGTGATACATTTGCATGTAACATGTTTGTCATACATGTTACATGTTTGTCATTCATGATATATGTTTTTGGTGTAAATGTGCATGTAACATGTTTTGTTGTACATGTACTTGTAACATGTAGATGTTTACTTACAGGGAGCGGTCCAACCCATCATATCGTCGTCAATTCTCAATCGTGTCTCGATCGATGGCGAATTCAATCTGAATAAAATCCGTTCTTTAAGCTCGGCGACAGTCTGTGTGGTGAAAATACAAATCGGCCTCGCGAGGCCCAGGCGAAGTTAGTTTCATTACGAGGAGCCTAAATCGATTTTAGGATTCTGAACGTTTGCTTACCGCATATTCCGGAGTTTGAATCTTAAATACAGTAGGATATTTACTAGAGACAGCTGCAGTGCCCGTAGCGCCCGTACCGCCCGTTGTATCGGCTGAGTTTGTTTCTGTATGATTACAATGATTCTCGACTGTTACCGTAATCAGTTGATCTGTCACCGGTACCGGGTTACCGTGGTTACGGACGTCGTTCTGTTGTATGAATTCGCTCGTATCGACGCAGTTGATCGCGCATAAATCGGTGAGTTTACATTCGTCTAACGTGAATCCGTCGTTAACGCGTTCGAGTATCGTATACTGACCGGTCTTATCTGAAATATTCGACACAGTTGAATCCGCTTGAAATTCGGATAAATTTCGGACCGACGAATTTCATCCGGTTTACGAGAAATCCGGATTTAAAATCATTTTCTTGTATATATATATATATATATATATATATATATATATATATATATATATATATATATATATATATTATATATCGATGAACAATTGGGCTGCAAATATTGTCCGGGTTAGACCAAAATTAGACTAAAATCCGTATTGAGCAGGTTTGACTGTACTTAACCAACTAACCGAGGCACAGGGCTACCCAATTCTACTAAGTGCTGACTGTAACAGGTTGGGGCCAGTTGCTCAGAGTAGAATGCCATAGAGCTGATTGAAATTGCATTTTTACCGTGGTATTTGTCCGCCATTAGAAGTTTTTCAAATTTTTTTCATTCTTGCTTTCTTTTGAGAACGTAATTCTAAGGTCACTGATATCATACGATACTTTTTTGCCACCTCCCTCTCGTAGCTGGCTTTCAAGGGTTAAGAATTGGACTGTAAGTTAGGTGAGGAGGGCGAGTCGTACCTTCAAATGAATTCAGCGCTGATAATTCACAATCATTGTACGTCAGAAGCAGACGTTCGCACACTAAAATACGTAATTCCCCGAGAGTGAGACTTTTCGGGTAACCCTCCGACCACTGATTCACCATAGACTTCTGAACTGTCAGTAAAATCGGTTCGTGTTCGAGTCCGGTTAGAATAAATTTACCGGCGACCTGAAAAAAAAAAAACAAGCAGTCATTACTTCATCAGTTCAGTGGGCAGACGGAGGGGTCATGTGACATTGATTGACAGTAGCGGGAGGGGCCTTACGTACTTGTTGTCCATCCCACACAAACACCATACAATTACTACTCAATTGAAATTCTTTTATACATTTTTCATCCTCTGAAATAACAAAATATAACCAGGTAACGAAATCCATAATCATAGGACTGGGTCGGAGGCTGGAACTAGGTCAGGGAGTCTGTGGAATTAGGTCAGGGATTCTGAAGACCTACTAGGTCAGGAAGTCTGCGGAACTAGGTCAGGGATTTATGGAATTGGGTCAGGGATTCTGTGAAACTAGGTCAGGGATTCTGAAGAACTAGGTCAGGAAGTCTGCGGAACTAGGTCAGGGATTCTGTGGTCAATGAATACCTGATATTTGTTCATACAGATGAATGCCTGCTATCGTATCCTTAGCGACGTGAACTGTAAAACCGGGTGAAGGTCGTTTGAGTATTGATTGTATTTCTGATATCAGTTCGCGCACGCGTTTCCTCTGATCGATTTTTACCGACAGATGTTGCGGCTCGATTCCCTCTCGTTGTTGTACAGCGCCACCTACGACGTCGTAATTCTCCGCCAGTAATATCTCGATATCGATCGTATTCGCCGCAATCTCGAACGCGGCTCTGAAAATATCGGAGATATCGAAATTCCAGAATCGATTCAAATACGGACAGAGTAACCTTGACAAAATACCTTTGTTGAATGAGTTGATCGTTGCACTCGGCGACCTCGTCTCTCAACCAATCGGGAACGTCGTCTGTACCACTAGTAGCGCCCCCTAGTGATCGTAGTCGATAGAACAGCATATAAGCGCTCTCTCGTCCCGAGTATTGTTTCTCTAGTTGTTCAGTTTGTATCGCTTGGACGCGAGTATCGTTAAAATCGTACCAACAATACCCGTTAGGGGGCGCCGGCGACGTCGACCTATACATATAAGATGAAATAGATTATCGTCCAGTTCGACGCTAGACGCGTCAATTCTACGCACGGTTCTCTATTTACCGGTTCTGCTGCTGATTCGCGCGTTCGTCTTCGTTCGTTTCGACGTTTTTCAAACGGACGCAATTCGAACCGGATTCAAACGCGAACACGTCGTCGTGTTTCCTTAAAAACTTCACGGAGAAAAAAAACAAGCATGAAACGCGACCGTAGAAATAGGTCCGTTGGGTGGCGGGGGGGCTATAATCATCATTCAGTTCACACCCCAGGATCCAGTTCCTCAGTTGTGAGTTCAGAGTAAACTCTGAGTTAAAGTTAGTTCATTTTCAAAGTTTGAAACTGTATCGTCAAATCTTGACAGAGGACCGACTGCTCAAACTGGATCCCGCTCTTAACAACAGAGCCACAACCAAAATCAATTCGGAACTGTGGAACTGGTGGACCCAGAGTTATAGATGAAATTGAAGTGAAGGTCAACATTCTGGGACCGGTGTCTCGAACAGGGCCTCGGTTGATTCAACATTTTGAGACCGGTGTCTCGAACAGGGCCTCGGTTGATTCAACATTTTGGGACAGGTGTCTCGAACAGGGCCTCGGTTGATTCAACATTTTGAGACCGGTGTCTCGAACGGGGCCTCGGTTGATTCAACATTTTGAGACCGGTGTCTCGAACAGGGCCTCGGTTGATTCAACATTCTGGGACTAGTGTCTCGAACAGGGCCTCGGTTGATTCAACATTTTGGGACCGGTGTCTCGAACAGGGCCTCGGTGGAATATTTACCTTATTTATGGAACCGTTATTCTTCTTGAAGCGTTTATTCCATGAAACCCCGGTTTGTTTTACCAATTCCTGTTCGATAATCAAACACATAGTTACCTTTAGTAAACAGATAATACATGTACACGGGTACACAGATAATACATGTACACAGACGAGTAGGGTGCGATCTAATCACATGTCCGATTGCCGGGATAAGTATATTCCCATTACAGGGTCCGAGCTAAGGAATGAAATCCACTTGCCCCGGGGAAAGCATATCTGATATTTTGCTTGCCCCCTCCAAAAGTACTTGCCCTACACAGGCAGTCTGATTGGTGGCACTATCATCTGTTGTATCCAGTGGGAAAAAAACTTTGTGACATGAAATTACACTAGCCCGGGGGACTAGTGATAATGATTACCTACTTGCCCTGATGAGAATATACTTGTCCTGGGCAATCGGACAAGTGCTTAGATTGCACCCTGCATTAGGGGCAAGTAGTTTAGTCATTTTCATTCGACTACCGGGCTAGTGCATATGTATGTCTCCAAGCTTTTATCCCAATCGATGAAACGGATGATTGTGCCACCAATTGGACAACATGTCAAGGGTAAGTGAAATATCGGGTACACCTGTCCCCGGGCAGCAAGTGGCTTTTGTTCCTTAGATCGGACCCTGGGTGAAACTTACGCTGCAAATGTTATCAATAGTGATCGGATGAGGAGCAGCCCTGGCGAGTATCTCTCTCATTAAATCAACCGGAGAATCAAACTCGATTAGATCCGTAGTAGCTGTTGCTGGTTTACTGCTAACTGCTGCAGCTGCTGCATCATCCTACAAATAGACAATACATATCATAGAGCGAGACAGAGACAGAAATGTCAGACAAACACAGACATAGCTGCCAGACAGCCAGAAATGTCAGATTCGCACAGACATAGCCCACCAGACAGCCAGAAATGTCAGATTCGCACAGACATAGCCCGCCAGACAGCCAGAAATGTCAGATTCTCACAGACATAACCCGCCAGACAGCCAGAAATGTCAGATTCGCACAGACATAACCCGCCAGACAGCCAGAAATGTCAGATTCGCACAGACATAGCTGCCAGACAGCCAGAAATGTCAGATTCGCACAGACATAGCCTGCCAGACAGCCAGAAATGTCAGATTCGCACAGACATAGCCCGCCAGACAGCCAGAAATGTCTGACAAACAGACGGACAGACAGTTTACTTACCGGATGAGTCCAGTTAGCTAGTGATTGTATATCTCTAATGAAGGCGTGATAATGTCCACCGTGAGTACTACCACTGTGTATTAATACTGAATATAATTCATACTCCGTTTCTTCATTACAACTGATCTAAAATCAAAACTAACAGTCATTTCATTCTACATTTCACTTCTACGGAGGGAGCCATCTCGCCTGGTTTTCAGGAAGGAATGCGATGATGTCATAGGGGGATTCACGGAACTCAGTGTTTGAAGACGGCTGGGAGAGTTGTGGAGAGGACACATTAAGTAATGATGGTTGATGCTCACATTTTCCTCACAATATTTCCTCATGTCGATAGTTTGGGGATACGTAAATTTTCCTGTCTCTTTGTATCGTTCCATTTTCTCGAAATTGAAGCTGAATCTCAACAACGAGATCGTTAGAATCGACGGCAGTTTACGGATTTTTACTCCCTGCAAAAAAACAAAATAATAAAACATACAAATAATCTACAAAATTCACCATTTGTCCACGACGCTCGGTTCTTACAGATCAGGCCTTCTATAATTCTCTGGGTCCGGTTTTATAGACTGGTATTACCTGAATGGAGTTAAAGTTAATACCAGTCTATCAGTGAGGACTGTTTCTTATCAAGAGGTTCCTTGCGTCACTCGTCACCAGCAACAACAACAAGACACCAAAAATTCAAAATCCCTGATTGAATTACTAGATATCCTCAGTGAGGGCTGTTTCTCATCAAGAGGTTCCTTGTGTCACTCGTCACCAGCAACAACAACAAGACACCAAAAATTCAAATTCCCTGATTTTCAAGAAAGAGTGAGAATTCCGTTTTTTCCTGAACTGTAAGAACCCTCAGATTATGTGGTACAAAATTTTTCACTTTGATTATTTTGATCAATTTGTGGTGTATAAAACACCAATCATCTGAGAGGGCGCCACTTGTAGTGATTACTAGTTTTGATGTTTAGAACACATTAATCACACGAGCATTTTTTGGCCCGGGCAAAATTTGGCCCGGAACAACTGTTCACACGCGTGCCAAATGGGCCTGGGCCAAATTTGGCCCGACTAAAAACGTCAGACCAGGCCCGAGCCAAATTTTAGCACCAGACAAATGATTGCGTTTGAATTGCAACTGGTACCGGAAATGTAATCTAATTAGGCACGGGCCAAATTTGGCCCGAGCCTGATCCGTGTCAATTTGGCTCGGGCCAAATCATCTCCGTGTGATCGCGGCGAATATTCCATGGTGGCGACGATTTATGGTTCGTTTTCAATTTCATTTACTCTCAAACCCATTACAAGTATGAGAGGGACAACAACACAACTTACAGATCTAATAACACAAAACACGGGTAGAAAGATAACCATTTCAAAAACACAATATATACGTTTAAATTAACAAACAGAAATAAGATGAGTTATTTATAACAGCTATAAACATACATTCAAATAAAACACTACCAAAAAAATAGAGAATACTACAAGTGGCGCCCTCTGGCAGTGTTTTCAATAAGAGTCAGGTCCCAGGTCCCGGACCCGTCTGTCGTTTGTAAAGGACCCGCCTGTTTTTTCAAACCAGCTTTCATTTCCGGGACTGTGACATATTATGGGACCCTCCTGTTTTTCAAAGGGACCTGGCTTGTTAATTTCTTATTGAAAACACTGTCTGGGAGATGATTCACTTACCCGTTCAGCGTCAACGAGTCTCTGGCAATTTTCACATCGATACTGATTATTTCCGTCCATTGTTTCCACGTCGACGTAATCATTGTTTAAACTCATCTCGAGGCTCTGCATTCCGGCAACTGTCACCGTTAAATCGAGAAAATCCTCCTGAAAAAAAACAACAAAAACAATCGTCGCGTTTTAACACAAATAAACAGCACAATTTCCTCTCTGCCTTTATCCATTCCTCCCTCTCTCCTCCCCTTTCTCCCCTCCCTCTCATTATCTCTCTATTTCTCCCTCTCTCTCCTCCCTCTAATTATCTCTCTATCTCTTCCTCTTCTCCCTCACCTCTCTTCATTTCCCACTCTCTACATCTCCCTCTCTCTCCTCCCCTCTCCCCTCTCCTTTCCCTTCCATCTCCCTCCATCCAACCCAAACCCAAGCTGAGAAAGTTATGGATTTAAACGGTCTCACCCCCTCGCCTCTCTTCTTACCTCTCTCTCACTGATTCTATGACACTGTTTACAGATGATCTGGTTCACCACCGTTCCGTGGTAAAGTCGTTTTATGAAATCATGTCCGGACGTGCCGTACAAGGATTCCTCGATCGCCGAGAATAGAATGCGGTTTAATTCCTGAACGTCGTGTTGATGCAGCTCCTGTTTATATATAACGCGAAAATGAATAGAAACATTAGAACGATGACGAGGGAAAATAGATCGGAAGCAATGTCCGCCAGGGGCCAGTTGCACAGTCATCAGATCTAAGTAAAAAAGTGTTCTTAAATGTTAAGACTGGTCTTAAGTTGTTAGATTGGCTATCGAACTGAGTTGGTCTTAGAATGGTCTTAAGTCTAAGCCGTGATTGTGCGACCGGCCCTGCAGATGATTTAAAACGGAAGAGATGCCGGGATGAAAGATTGCCAATGTGATACCAAGGAGTCGTAGGGACCCTATGAAAACAAACTTATTACTTTTATTCTGGATACCATTCGAAATATTTTGATCTTAGAATAGGGATTGACCCTGCTATTTATTTGATCGGTAGATTTTGTTTAAATTTTTAGATTCGGTGTCCCTTACGAACCCACCACGCCTGCCGGGTGCAAAACTGGCCGGGTTTGAATGTGAAATCGGAAATTGAATATATTTGTGTGATCGGCGGTCGAATTTACAGAATTGATCGGCGGTCGAATTTACAGAATTTAACCAACGTCTGCTAAAAAATATCGACCAAATCCAAATTTTCGAAAATTTTAATTTCAAGTGATTTTTACCTCGCTGTTCGTCCAACCGAAACTATCCGTTAATTCGGTCGTCGACGTGAACTGTTGATCGAGCAGCAACAGACGCGAGAATAACTTCTGAATTTGAATCGGAATAATTCGAACTTTCTTCGACGAACGGTCATCGTTGTTTTCGCGCCGTTGATCTTCAATACGTCCGAGCTCGTCCGGACCCAGATTAAACAACGCCGCTTCAAATAAAGATAGATATTATACATAAAATACGTGAATTAATTTCTGATGATATAATTTCGGGACCCGCAAACAAATAATAACAATAATCACCTCTAAATTCTGGGGTCATAAACAGGGTCTGTAATAAACTGTTCAGATAACAGGTGGCGCCTTGATTCGATATACCGCATAATCGGTGTTCCGGTCTCGGCGGGGGCGGAGCTTCAACTCCTAGTTTCGTCGTAGATATCGCTGTTGGTTTATGATTAACAGATGTCGCCGAGGCGGCGGAGGAGGCTGCGGTCTGTGCCGTATCCTCAACAAATAAATCCCCAAACATTTTTTTAGGACGCAGGATTTCACAATTCAGTGTAACCAGCTTAAGAAATCTAGTTCAGAAACCTGCCGCTGAGGGCGCTGGTATCAGGCAGTGCGTCTTATCGTGTTTCACTCAAAATACCGAAATCTTAGCGTCAAAAACCAGGTGGCCTCTCAGGGCAGGTTCTGGAAAATCTGCAGAATGACTCATATGTGATTTTATCCTATTTATTTTTATTCATGGGCGCGGCCATATTGGATCCACAATTCAATTCAATTCAATTCTTTATTGCCACTTAGAACGGATTTACAACACAAAGCACGCACTATTCCCCGGGAAGCCCAAACTATCACGTAACGGATAAATCGTAAGCTTACTCGGAGAAGATAATCGAACGCGCTTACAAAAAGAATTAAAGAAATAGAGAATCTGATCCACATCACGAACTATTAACTGAAACGACCAGTCATCATCATGGATGTTTTTTGTTTAATAAGTAACTAAACACCTAACAGGTATGGAATCACAAGTAAAGTGATTTATCTAAGGAATTTAGTTATGATAAAGTTTGTTAACTTTGTGAAATGTGTAATTTGGTAGTTTGAACATTTTCGACGGTTCAGTAAATAGTTTCAGTTCCTAACTTCATTTATATCTTGCAAACAAATTGATGAAACGATTATCATAGTTTATCACCCTAATTCCATCTTTGACGATCAAACCTATCTTTAAATAGATTGTATAGCATTTTGAATAATTTTTAAATTATTTTACTATCAAAATTGACTCCTAGATTCAACAATAATCCAATTGATGCGTCTTATCGGTTCAGCCAGATGGGTAGACATTTCAATTCAATACAAATTAATCGAATAAAGCGGCGAAAAACACGTGTGTGATTTCAGGATGACAGCTGAAAACGAGGGGTTACGCCTTTTAACGGACCCTAATTACGGCAAACCTAGAAAAAAACAACTACAAGTACGCATTTATAATTATTGTTAATTGCGGGCACTTGTCACTCGTTGTGTATTGCGCAATCAGTTCTGACTGGCAATGTTCTGTCCGGTGTGTTTACATACGATCGAATCAATTCAATTCAAAAAACACCCAGCACACCTCGGCACCAAATTATCAGTGATTATTAAAACAGGAAATATGAGTGGGGGTCTGTTTTGGAAAACTCCTGGTCTAAATAATCATCGCCCGACAGGGATTCGAACCGATGGCATGGCTACACTCAGCCACGGCATAAAACCCTGCCACATAAGACGGCCCCAAAAACTTGCGGCACCAATCAGATTGCTCGTTGTGTAATCGCTCGGGCAAATTTAACGGATAAACTATGGAAAAACCTGGGCTAGAATAACTAGTATTTCTGATTGGCTGATAGTGACATCATCTAAGCTGTGCACCAGGGGCCAGTTGCACAGTTGTGACTTAAGTTCAAAAGTGGTCTTAAATCTTAAGACTGGTCTTAAGTTGTTAGATTGGCTATAGAACTAAGTTGGTCTTAGACTGGTCTTAAGCCTAAGCCATGACTATGCAACCGGCCCCAGGGTTTCGGTATAGTGGCGACTCTTAGGATGTCATCAGGTTCGAATCCCTACTGCCAGTCGGAGGTATCTAGCTCTGCCCTCCCCTCGTCTCCCGTTCTGTTGCGTTCAGTAGCAATCTCCTCTCATTTCAGTCGTTACAGAATCTGGTGAAACCTCACATCGATTCGTTTAACTATTTCGTAAACGAAGGCTTGAAAACGTGTTGTAAGGTAATCATTGAAAATTCGGATCGCGCACCTAAAAAAAAAACAATTAAAATTCGGTCGATTGAAGAGTTTAATTTTCTGTTTTTCATTTATTTAGTTTTTGAATCCGGTTGAATTCGTTTTGCCTCGAAACGATCAAAATAAAGAACTCGAACAGAAAATCTGTTTGGATATATTGGTAAGTTTTCAATTCCTCCTGGGGTGAACTCAGTTCTGTGAACTCCGTGAACTTTTCCTAACCGCAGGTGAACTCAGTTCTGCGAACTCCGTGAACTCTTCCTAACTGTAGGTGAACTCAGTTCTGCGAACTCTGGGAACTCTTCCTAACCGTAGGTGAACTCAGTTCTGCGAACTCCGTGAACTCCTCCTAACCGCAGGTGAACTCAGTTCTGTGAACTCCGTGAACTCTTCCTAACCGCAGGTGAACTCAGTTCTGTGAACTCTGTGAACTCTTCCTAACCGTAGGTGAACTCAGTTCTGTGAACTCTGTGAACTCTTCCTAACCGTAGGTGAACTCAGTTCTGCGAACTCCGTGAACTCTTCCTAACCGCAGGTGAACTCAGTTCTGTGAACTCTGTGAACTCTTCCTAACCGTAGGTGAACTCAGTTCTGCGAACTCCGTGAACTCCTCCTAACCGCAGGTGAACTCAGTTCTGTGAACTCTGTGAACTCTTCCTAACCGTAGGTGAACTCAGTTCTGTGAACTCTTCCTAACTGTTGGTGAACTCAGTTCTGTGAACTCCGTGAACTCTTCCTAACCGCAGGTGAACTCAGTTCTGTGAACTCTTCCTAACTGTTGGTGAACTCAGTTCTGTGAACTCTGTGAACTCTTCCTAACCGTAGGTGAACTCAGTTCTGTGAACTCTTCCTAACTGTTGGTGAACTCAGTTCTGTGAACTCCGTGAACTCTTCCTAACCGCAGGCGAACTCAGTTCTGCGAACTCCATCTCTGAACTTCTTCGGTGAACTCCTTGCTGAACTCAGTGAACTCCTCTTTGAACTGTCTTAATCCTTTCAGATTGTTTTCAATTTTGTGGCTTTTTTTTTACAGGACGCGCAAATTAGTCGACCTACTGTTGCAAGGGGCAACTTGACAGCTAAATCCCTGCATGTTTACCCAGCTGAGGTAAGTAGCTCCACCAGCTTAAACAGAAGCAGATGTGATTCACGGTCGTACCTAGCATTTGAATTTTTGCGGCTGTCAATCAGCAGTCTGTCCCCACCCCCTTCGACGTCATCCTTTTGAATGGCGAAGTCTGGGTTCGCAAATGGTGCATGCTTGTCATTGTGACACCTAAATTCATTTTCAAATAAAAATATCTAGGGTTACTGCCTCGGGGAGTGGCTACACCTGGACAAATGGAGTTCGAAAAAAATGGTAATGATAATGATAAAGATATGATCGCTGCGTTTAGGGAGGGGGGCAGAGAAACCTGAAAAAGGGCAGTTCTATTGGATATAACAATCATATTTGCAAAATGGGCCCCTTTTCCAAAATTTCTGCCAAACGTGCCGATTGTGAAATGTACTATTTATTGACCACAGTTCGTGTTATTTGTTGTTTTTAGTGTAGAGGGCGCGGCACGTCGTATCGAGGCAAACTATCGGTTACGCTACAATGGAAAATAGATGGCGTTGTAAGCGGTAGAATAGAAACGCATGTCGGAGAGGTGCCAATCATGGTGAAGGTAATTCTCGAGTATGCCAACACCTTCGGTTCGATCATCGAATTACGATTCTAACTTACCTGCATTTGTATCGAGATCGACTTCTTGTTGATTTTATCTTATCAGCGCTGTTGCAGCAAAATAAATGTTCCACGTCAACTTTGACAATTGAATTACTTTCAACGTATCAGTAATTACAGGCACACCCCGGGCTGGACGAGTGGGGTGTAAATTTCTATAGGACTCTATGATATTACTGGATTACAAAATCGTCTCCACAGAGCAGCTGGGGGGAGGGGTGTATGATTGAGGGTCATGTTACAGGGGAAAAAAGTTGTCACCGTGTAACTGCCGGGGTTATATGACAATCAGTGCCCCCTATCGGTGAATGTTATAACTGTTTATTCGTTACAGTCTGACGTGTGTAATTTGAACGGATTAAATCCGACTCAGTTGATCCGACACGGAGAGGAGGCCGAGGAAATGGGAGGATATTTCATCGTAAACGGACTGGAAAAAATCATCCGAATGTTAGTGATGCCTCGTAGTAACTACGTAAGTAACTACACGAGTAGATCTTGGGCAGAGATAGTAACTATGTAAGTAGATCTTGGGCAGAGATAGTAACTACGTAAGTAGATCTTGGGCAGAGATAGTAACTACGTAAGTAGATCTTGGGCAGAGATAGTAACTACGTAAGTAGATCTTGGGCAGAGATAGTAACTACGTAAGTAGATCTTGGGCAGAGATAGTAACTATGTAAGTAGATCTTGGGCAGAGATAGTAACTATGTAAGTAGATCTTGGGCAGAGATAGTAACTACGTAAGTAGATCTTGGGCAGAGATAGTAACTACGTAAGTAGATCTTGGGCAGAGATAGTAACTATGTAAGTAGATCTTGGGCAGAGATAGTAACTATGTAAGTAGATGTTGGGCAGAGATAGTAACTACGTAAGTACATCCCCTCATCAGGTGAAATACACGTGAATCAAATGATTTAACTACAGAGGCCGGTTTAATAGGCTGACTGGTATTAACTTTAACCTGGGGGCTAACTTAATTCATTTTCAATTGAGTTAACCCCCGGGTTGAGAGATGATACCAGTCTAAAGAACCGGGCCCAACAACATAAGTTGTAGAATTACAAGTGCGTAATTCTAAGCTAATTATTAACCAGAGCCCGGTTTCATAGACTGAGCATCTAAGTTATGCCTAGGGATAAATCCTCAATTTGGGTGACAACCGCCATAGCAACAATGAGAAACCATTGTTATATCTGACAAACTTCTTCCACATCTTTGAAACCCGGCCTATGGGTTTAAGTACAAGCTAGTAATATCAATACATTTAAGATTTAAGTACTAAGACGAACTAAATAAGTCTCGTCGAACCCTGTAAATGGTTCAGCTAGCCCGGCGCCCTCCGTTCCTCAGCCACTGTATGATGGATGGTTTTTGATTTTGATTGTAGCCGGCTGCTGTATGTAGGAACAGTTGGACCGGACGAGGCCCTCAGTATACGAAATTCGGCGTCACTATGAGATGTGTCAGAAAAGATCTGTATTCATCCGTAAGTTGTAATCGAGTTTACTTTCAATATCACGCAGCTATCAACCTGTTGTCTGTACTTATCCCCCCTTAGACATCCGGACCTAGATAATCACCATTTTCCTCAATTATATTCATCCAGACATCACCATCCCCTATACGGCAGTAACTGCAGACATTTTTCTTTGAAAATGAATTAAGGTTTCATCTCTGAGGGTGTCGCGATGTCTGAACCATCGATTTCAGACAGACGTTCGCAATTTGTGAAAGATGTGTTTGTCCACACTTTGTCGTTCAAAAGGTGGTCGCCGGAGGGTGTTTTTATGGTGCAGACCGCGGATTGACAGCTGAATCAGTTGGCTTCATTCAACCGTATTCCGTGGATCGGTCCTAGTTTAACTGTTAATTTGTGAGGTTTATTTTCAGGATTTAGTTCTACACTATCTGATGAATGGAACGGCCGTGTTGTGTTTCGCACAAAGTAAAGAACAATTCTACATCCCGATTATATACGTTCTAAAGGTAAACGCTAATAGTCGGACTGTCGTCTTTAAAATCCTTAAAAAACTCGCCGGTGAATTATTGAAACGACAATATTATTTCTCACTAGGCTCTGATAGACGTCCCCGATCAATTCATTTATTCAGAATTAATCAAAGGAAAAGAGGACGACGCGTTTTACAAAGGGTAAATTTTCCCGCTAGATGGCGTTGTATATCGGTTAGTTCGCTGTTTACTTAATAGATGGCATTGTTTTTTTTTCATAGATGTATAGCGAACATGTTGAGACAGGCGCAAAGTGAAGGCGTTACCAAGCAACATCTCTTACAGAAATTCATCGGGGAGCGATTCCGAGTGAGACTACGACAACCGGAGTGGCATTCAGACGTACAAATCTGTCAGTTCCTACTCAGGTTAGTTTCGACAGACCGCTCCCCCCTCAGCCCGCTCCCTTCCACCCGCTCCCTTCCACATCTCTTCATCCAGCCGTCTGATTCGTATTGTGTGTATTTCAGAGAATGTATCGCGATTCATCTGGATTCAAACGTCGACAAGTTCAACATTTTAGTGTAAGTTTTTATTAATTAACTTATTAACTAATTGATTTTACGATTAATAGCTATGGTAGTCAGTACAACATTAATTGATCTGTCAATTAACTAATTGATTTGATAATTAATAGCTACAGTAGTCAGTGTGACATTAATTGATTTATTAATTAACTAATTGATTTGATAGTTAACAATTGTAGATTCAGTGAGACATTAATTGATTTATTAATTAACTAATTTATTTGATAATTGTCTTTATTTTTCTAGGTATATGACTCGTAAGCTATTCTCTTTAGCGAAAGGAGAATGCGCCCCTGAAAACCCCGACAACCCGATGAATCATGAAGTATTGTTAGGCGGCCATCTTTATCAGAAATTCATCCAGGTATCGTAAACTTAACGGTCCATTCAAATCGATCGGTGCTCGTAAATTAGAGGTCTGCTGTACGCCAGGATTTCATCATGTCTTACAGGAAAGGCTGTCTTACTGGTTGACTGCTTTGAAATATACGATTTTGAAGTTAGCTGATAAGAAAGTTGATTTAAGCGTCGATGCAGGTATGGTAGTCAATGTATAAACTCTCTCTGTTGCTCTCCTCTTCTCTTTAACTCTCTCTCTCTCTTTCTCTTACACAGATTCGATTACGAAATGTTCAAAACTTGTTACGAATATCACGGCCTCCACGGAATTTCTGCTATCAACCGGGAATCTCGTTTCAAAATCGGGACTTGGTCTCATGCAGGTAAACGTTGTTGACCTCGCGGTCGTACGACGGTATCTAGTCTCATCCGTCCGCAAAAATGGGATATCGGCGGCACTCACCAGATGGCTCGACAAAACAGTGGGTCATTCTCGTAATGGAAATCGGCTCGTTTTCAAGGAAATTTGAACTTGATTTTTAAGCTTCCAAATCTGAAAATTATCAAATGATTCATCGAATACATTCCCTTTCTCACCTGACTCGGTGTCTGGCGTTGATCTCACTGAAAATTTATTTACTAATCGGAAAAGCTGACGAGGATTTAGTTGAAATTGAAACACGCTAACCCACTAGCGATCCTGGCGGAATCCTGGCTTGCCACAGTAGCCTTGCTGGTATCCCATTGAAACATGAAATAGTTTGGAGTTACTTCAGAATTTTGAATTTATATATTTGTGCTGATTTCGGTTGTGAAATGCCCCCCCCCCCCTGAATTTTAGTTTTCGATAAATTTTTTTTCAGCACTCCGGTTTAGCAGTCGTCGCCGATAAACTGAATTTCATGCGATATTTATCTCATTTCCGTTGCGTTCATCGGGGAGGATTCTTCACGACGATGAGAACGACGGCCGTTCGTAAATTACTTCCCGAGGCGTGGGGTACGTTACACTTCGGCATCCAGTTTCAAATTTGCGAGTTAACATTTGACTCTTAGAGTTATAACATTGAAAATAAGCTAATTTGAACTCGGAGTTAACTGTTACATCTGACGGAACCTGCTCGTTACTGCCGGTGATAATCATGTTAAAACTGTTCGTATTGTTGTAAAGTGTGTTTGTTGTTTTGTTTGTAGGATTTATGTGTCCGGTTCACACACCAGACGGAACCCCGTGTGGTCTGTTGAATCATATGAGTGCAAATTGTCAGGTAAGTTTCAACAAGTTACCGAATAAACTTGCGCCCGAGTTTCGGAGATATCTTTGCGCACAGTTCCGCAGATCCTGGTTTAGATTTGATTCTAATCTATGGTTGTTAAAATGTTAAGTTTGTTAATTTTACGCGTGTAGATTCAAACCTAACCAACTGTGGAACCAAATCCAGAGTCAACTGTGGAACTGGATCCGCAGTCAACTGTGGAACTGAATCCAGTCAATTGTAGAACTGAATCCACTGTGGAACTGGGTTCAGAACTGTGGAACTGGGTTCAGAACTGTGGAACTGGACCCCGAACTGTGGAACTGGGTTTTGACCTGTAGAACTGGGTTCAGAACTGTGGAACTGGGTTCAGAACTGTGGAACTGGGTTCAGAACTGTGGAACTCGGTTCAGACCTGTAGAACTGGGTTCAGAACTGTGGAACTGGACCGCGAACTGTGGAGCTGGGTTTAGAATTGTGGAATTGGATTTAGAATTGTGGAACTGAGTTCAGTGGTATTTGTGTAAATAGAGTTGAATGTTTTAATGTTTTGTAGGTAGAGAATAAAGAACAGCCGTCTGCTCATCTCCCTCATCTGCTCTGCTCACTCGGAGTTTTACCGATCGATAGTCAAACAAACGTCTCTTATAAACAATGTTATCCCGTTATGTTGAACGGTAAAATGGTCGGCTGGTTGTCTAGCGACATCGCTCAACGGACGGCCGATCAACTTCGCACGATGAAAGTAACCGGATACATGAAGGTAAAGGCAGTGCGGGGTTTGGGGTACGAGGGAGCGTGGAAGGGTGTGATCAGAGTTTGGAAACGACTTGTGTTACTTGCAGAGTTGAGAAGTGTTGAATTATATAAACTACTTTCTCCGTTCTATCCAAGAGAGATCTGATATAAACTTTGCATCAAATTTGTGCAACGTCCAACAAACCTTCATCACTTTCCCGAACTAGATGCGGTGGTACCCCGGGAGACATTTTTCTTTGAAAATAGATTAAGGTGCCATGATGTTTGTCTGAACCATCAATTTTAGACAGATATTCACCATTTGTGAAAACTGTGTTCATCCAGAATCCTTATTATATTGTATTGTATTGTATTGTAGGTGGCGTCTTCGATGGAGATATGTTTAATACCGATGTCCGAACACCGCTCTCAGTATCCGGGGTTATATCTGTTCACGACTCTCGCTCGCATGATTCGTCCAGTTATGAATCTCGCTCACAAAAAAATCGAAATGATCGGATCTTTCGAACAAGTTTATCTCGATATTTGTGTCGTTGCGTCTGAAGGACATCGAGGGGTACGTAATCGACCGGGCGAGCGCCGGTTTTAAAATCAACCCCGGAAACATTTCTCATTATAGTTATGAGTTACGGGCAACCTTCATGTGGCAAGCGAGGATCCGCTAGGTGTCACTAGTGGCACTCGGTTACCGCGCTTCAATTACTTATATATTTCAATTAGATTGAAATTTCTCATCATTAACCCTTTCAGTGCGTCTACACCGCAGTGCGGTGTATAAATGGGTGATGGATTTTGCTAGTACACCGCACTGCAGTGTATTGATGTAATTAGTAATTATCTCTATTAAAAAATGGCAGCACCTGTGAAACATAGTGAAATACTAGTAACTAATGATACACCGCACCGCAGTGTAGACGCACTATAGTGGTATTCCCGTTATTAAACACACTAGGGAATTTTTAAGAATTTTTAGATTATCTTCAGCACTATAGGGTACTATTAAGTCAGCACTGAAAGGGTTAAATCTATACCTTTTTTACACTGAGTGGGAAAGTGAATTTCTTTTCCAATCAATGACTTATTTGATTTGGAAGCCTAACAATCAAGACTTGTATGATTATTCAATGACGTACGGTGTCTATCTATAAAACTCAGATCCTCGTTTTATTTTCAGAAAACGACCCATCAAGAGATCGACGAATGCACGATGTTGAGTTGTATCGCTAGTTTAACTCCGTATTCAGACTTCAATCAAAGTCCTCGAAACATGTATCAATGCCAGGTGAGTTATAATGGGTCCGGGTGCCTGAAACGATTAACCGAGCAGAATGATGATTAAAAGGCGAATCAGAACTAGTGGCTCCGTCTTTATTAGGTAAACTGAAGCGTTATAACGCGCCTGTTTTTGCTGTGAGAGACGTTGAGCTATTTCAAATGTTGACTGAACTTTCTCTGACTGCTGCTGCTTCCTACTGATTCTAGGACAATTGCCCCTTGAATAAAATCCTTTTTAATCTGGATTAACACCACTTATGAATCATTTTAATCTTAAAGTAAGCCACAAAGATAAAACAAAGCTAACCAACTTTAGCTAATAAGTGCAGCTAATTATTGTAGGACTGATTTAAAGTGTTCGGGGGTAATAATGTCCTGATAAGGCTACTGCAGCTGCTGCTGCCGCTGCTGCTGCCGCTGCTGCTGCCGCTGCTGCTGCCGCTGCTGCTGCCGCTGCTGCTGCTGGTGCTGCTGCTGCTGCTGGTGCCTCTGTAGTTGCTATTACTGCTGCTGCTGCTGCTAGTGCCTCTGTAGTTGCTATTACTGCTGCTGCTGCCTCTGTAGTTGCTATTACTGCTGCTGCTGCTGCTGGTGCCTCTGTAGTTGCTATTACTGCTGCTGCTGCTGCTGGTGCCTCTGTAGTTGCTATTACTGCTGCTGCTGCTGCTGCTGGTGCCTCTGTAGTTGCTATTACTGCTGCTGCTGGTGCCTCTGTCGCAGCTACTGCTGCTGGTGTTGGTTGCAGATGTCGAATAGCTAACAATTGACTGGTAATGTGTTTATAGATGGGTAAGCAGACGATGGGAACGCCGTGTCACGCTCTTCAAGCTCGCAGTGATAATAAACTCTATCGGATACAGACGCCTCAGGCTCCCGTCGTTCGACCGACGAAATACAACGAATACAACATCGATGAATATCCACTCGGCACTAACGCAGTCGTAGCTGTTATCTCTTATACTGTAAGTATCACATCTACATCCATCATCACCTTCATACAATTACAATATGTGTTTATTGCAGAATTATGATATGCGGTATTTGTTGCACCACTTGCAGGGTTTTGACACATGATATCACTGATATGTGTTGTATATTTTGCTGGTCATGATGTGATATTTGTTGTATCACTTGCAGGGCAATGATATGTGATAAGTATTGTATATTTTGCAGGGTTATGATAAGTGATGTGATATGTGGTGTATATTTTGCAGGGTTATGATATGCGATAAGTGATATATGGTGTATATTTTGCAGGGTTATGATATGAGATAAGTGATATGTGGTGTATATTTTGCAGGGTTATGATAAGTGATATGTGTTGTATATTTTGCAGGGTTATGATATGTGATAAGTGATATGTGTTGTATATTTTGCAGGGTTATGATATGCGATAAGTGATATGTGTTGTATATTTTGCAGGGTTATGATATGTGATAAGTGATATGTGGTGTATATTTTGCAGGGTTATGATAAGTGATATGTGTTGTATATTTTGCAGGGTTATGATAAGTGATATGTGTTGTATATTTTGCAGGGTTATGATATGGAGGATGCGATGATATTGAGTAAGAGTTCGTACGAACGCGGTTTTTGTCACGGTTCGATTTATAAAACGGAGTTTATCGATTTGAAAGCGCTCGCCGGAGAACGCTACAGCGGAATTATTTATTTATTTGGTAAGTTCCATTCGCTAGCAGCAGCAGCAGCAGCAGCAGCAATTAATTTCATTTTGTCATTTTAAACCATCAGTCTTTCACTTGTCTCTCATGAATCCATGGTTCAAGGGGTTCGAATCCTAGTCAATAGTAGTGGATCCTCTCTGGCCTCTACCCTTAATGAATATGAAAAAGAAACCAAGATTCTGCTATATGAGTTGTTGGAAATGCCGCTCGGCAGGTCGGGGGATGCCAAAATGGCAATAATTACATCTTGTGGCTTTGCTATATTCAACCCGTACTATCTTGCCTATTGTTAACCATTGCCACCGATATTTCAGTCAGCTGTATTAAGACCTGTGAAAGTGTGTTAACACAGCACAGCACACCACTACGCGGTATATAGGCATTTATCGATTAGCAGAAGACCGTCTGCTTTTCATTGTAGTTCCTTTTCATCTGTATAGGCGTCACCACGTACTTGCATCATCAAAATTAATTTAAGCTTATCTGGTACGGGGAGTGCACAATTGTTTTGGAGCGGTTAAGGGATGCTAATTATGACTGTATATATGAAGTATGTATATATATATATATATATATATATATATTTATATATATAAATATATATATTTCAGGTAAAGAAGCCGGCGATGAACGAGTCAGTAATCTAGATAGCGACGGACTGCCACCTATTGGCTCTACTATAAAATACGACGAACCTCTGTGCAGTTATATAAACATTCAAACGGGCGCCGCGAAAATTAAGAAATATCGAGGTTTAGAAGACGCAATCGTCGATAATATAAAATTTTGCGGCAGCGACCTCGGTAACGAGAATTTACAGAAGGTAGCGATAACGTTACGCGTGCAACGTAATCCGATTATCGGCGATAAATTCGCTAGTCGTCACGGTCAGAAGGGTATCTGTAGGTACGTCTCGGAATATCGGCTCATTCGCTCAGCCACTATCCTTAACTTTTCCTTATTTCATTATTATTATTATTATTATCATTCAGGCTAAGTTCTTTTTTTTTCATTTCTTTTTGTTTGGTTTTTTTGTCCATCCTTACTATCTCTAGTATTGTGATTATTCATTTAATTTTGTCTTCTCTTTTTAACCCTTTCAGTGCGTCTACACCGCAGTGCAGTGTACGAATCATTGATAGATTTTGCTAGTACACCGCACTGCGGTGTATTGCTTTAATTAGTAATTACTAATTATCTCTCCTGAAAGATGGCAGCACCTGTCAAACATAGTGAAATATTAGTAACTAATGATATACCGCGCCATGGTGTAGACACACTATAGTGGTATTCCCGTTATTCAACACACTAGGGTGGAATTTTTCAGAATTTTCAAATTATCTTCAGCACTATAGGGTATTAATTAGTCAGCACTGAAAGGGTTAAGGTGCCATCAATTAAAAAAGGTTTGGCTTTCTTTTGGCATCCGTGCTGTTGTATTGGAATCATTTATCAATCAATCGGGTTGAAATCAGTTGTGTTTGTTTTGTTTTGCAGTCAGAAATGGCCGGTCGAGAATTTACCGTTCTCGGAGAGTGGAATGACGCCGGATATCATATTCAACCCTCACGGTTTTCCGTCCAGAATGACAATAGGTACGTCACCGGGCAGGGCCGGATCCAGAACATATAAAGAGGGTAGCACCCGATGGAAAGAGCAGTCATTATTGAAAAGAAGCGCTATCCACGAGTAGCGAAAAGGGGTCTAGTTGGCCTCTCCCAGAGAAGTTTTTGAAAAATAAGCCCCTGCAGAAGACATTTCCAAGTATTTGAGTTCGTTTCAATTGCCATTGGTTACTTCATGTTTTCAATGAGGACAACAATTCAAACTTAACTGTTTTAGGCTTAAACTTTTTCCTGAAACGTGGCCCAGGATGGAAAGAAAATTTTTCGGGGAAAGCGTGGCATCCTGTGCGGGGGGGGGGGGCTGTCTGGTATGATAGCGTTAACCTATCCGTCTCTCTGTCTGATTTATTTCAGGAATGATGATCGAATCTATGGCTGGTAAATCTGCTGCTATGCACGGTTTATGTCACGATGCGACGCCGTTCACGTTCTCTGAGGATCAACCGGCTATTGATTATTTTGGTCGTATGCTTACTGCAGGTTAGTACTGTTGAATGAAGCTACCTGAAATTCTAGAATTCTCTCCCGGTTAGCCAGTTGCTTGACCTTAAATAAGTTCATTTACTGGAGATGATTTTGTAATTTTAGAAAATTCCACCAGTGTTGAATAACAGGCATACAGCTATGCATAATACGCAGTGCGGTGTATTGTTAGTTAACATTTAACAGTTGCACAGGTGCTGCCATCTTACAATAGAGATACAAACTAATATTTAATAACATCAATACACTGCGGTGCGGTGTACTAGTAAAATCTATCACCGATTAATACACCGCACTGGGATGTAGACGTAGTGAAAGGGTTAACCGTCTATAACCTGCATTTTAAACCCTGTCTACGTTTTTCGTTGTTTCTCGTAGCTGGTTATAACTATTACGGAACCGAGCGTCTCTACAGCGGAGTCGACGGACGAGAATTCGAAGCCGATATTTTCATCGGCGTCGTTTACTATCAACGCCTTCGTCACATGGTCTCCGATAAATTCCAGGTTAGTAGTTTCTCCCGATCGCTCGCTAGATGGCGTATCGGTCTGCCGTTTCTCGATCGCATTCACAACAGGGTCCGATCTAAGGAATGAAAGCCACTTGCCCTCGGGGGAAAGCATATCTGATATTTTGCTTGCCCCTCTTAAGGATCTACAAGTAACAAGTAACTTGTTCCTTATTCAGATTTTCTCGTTTTTGCCGGTTCAACTTCGTCACCGGTTCACTGGGGTTAAAGATCTACTTGCCCTGTACACGGGTAGTCCAACTGATGGCACAATCATCGGTTATATCGATTGGAAAAAAAGCTTTGAGACATAAAACACACTAGCCTGGTGCAGGGTCCGATCTAAGGAATGAAAGCCACTTGCCGGGGGGGGGGGGCAAGCATATCTGAAATTTTGCTTGCCCCCTCCCCCTGCTTGCCCTACACAGGCAGTTTGATTAGTGGCACTATCATCCGTTGTATCGATTTGGAAAAAGCCGTGTGAAATTAAATTGCACTAGCCCGGGGGACAAGTGATAATGATAACCTACTTGCCCTGATGAGAATATACTTGTCCTGGGCAATCGGATAAGTGCTTAGATCGGACTCTGCTGGTGGGCAAGTGATTATCTACTTGCCCTAATGAAAATATACTTGTCCCGGGCAATCGGACAAGTGCTTTGTTCACACACTGGTTCACTAGATGGCGTATCAGTGCGCTGTTACGACGCGTGTTGCGTTTAACGTTTTACAGGTACGAACGACGGGACCGATTGACTCGATCACTCATCAGCCAGTGAAGGGCCGTAAACGAGCCGGCGGTATCCGATTCGGGGAGATGGAACGCGACGGATTGATTTCTCACGGAACGTCGTATTTACTGCAAGATCGTCTGTTTAACTGCTCCGATAAGAGTATCGTAAGTGGACATTATCTTTTCCGATCGTATCTTGCGCAGGCTCAGGTGTTGTGTGAAATATCGATCGAGGGGTAATAATCAGGGGGCACGTATTTAGGGGGTTTCACTGCTCATTGACAAACTTCCGCCCGAAAGATGCCAGCATTTAGAAAATTTGAGCATCGACCTCAAAAGATTCACTCATTGGTAAAAATGTGCACAAGCTTCCAAATTTACTTGATTTTGAGGCCAAATATTAGGAAAAGGAAGCAAAATTTTCACCCCAAATAAGCTGGAAGTTGTGAAGTTGCTTCTCTCTTTGCATCTAATTTTCAAAGAATTATTTCAAAGGTGTTTTTAAGTATGCAAATTTTGCATAAAACCTCTTCAAAAATGAAGAAATCGCGTTAGGTATATGTCCGTAATGATAAATTCTGGTTTTGGTATGGAAAAAATGTGAGAAATCGTTTGTTTTTGTGTGAAGAATTGTGGAAGATTCAATGCGAAAAAAATGTGTGATTTCAAACCATGCATCCTGGTTTTAGATTAAGATGAAACCATCTATTATCCGTGCACCAGTTATCTCCCACTGAGTTTCACAGAAATTTTCATTTTCTATTTTCTAGGCTCAGTTGTGTACGCGGTGCGGTAGTCTGTTGTCCCCGACGATGGATAAACTGCCCGCATTGTTAGCGGTGGTATCCCGTGACGCCGAACGCGTTTGGATGTGTTCCGTGTGTCGAGTTCGAGATACGATTAAACCGGTCGAGATTCCGTACGTATTTCGATATCTCGTCGCCGAACTCGCTTCGATGAATATCAAAGTATCGCTCGACACCACGGAGAAATCTAAAATCAGATAATCTCAGTCGGCCGCCGTTTGATACAGGGGGCGCTGCGACTGACCCTCGGAAGCTGATGTCTTCGGGGGTTTAGTAAGTTTTGTGTATATATTTTGTATAAATTCTATTCAATGAAAATAAAATATGAAATAAAGAATTATTTGATTGGTTGTGGTTGGTTTGCCGTATTTAGGAAGTAATTTGCATATTCATACATAACGACCAATCAAAGCGCAATACTCATTCGCCATCTACCGGATTTGTCCATCCTCGCTTGCCAGGAGTCCGGTATCGCTCCCAAACTCGCTTCCACCAGCCCCCTGGTCTCACGACGCGCGATTTCATTACTGGCGCTTTTGCGCATGACGTCATATATCAACACGCGACAATACTTCCGCGTTCACTACGTGTTCGCTGATTGGTCCATTTACCGGGAAATTCCATAGATGCCTAATGTCGTTTGTAACAAGCGCTGTGATTGGCCCGACCTGATTCTGGTCGGCTAGTAACGACTCCAACGACTCGTGAGGTCAAGGGGTTCGGGGAACAGCTTTAGCGTAGTGGGTTCGAATCCATTGACGGGTGAAGATGGATTTATCTGGAACCACTGGTTCTGATGCTCTACATTGTCTCGCTTGGCGTCGTTCGGATCTTGTATTTCGAACCCTATTGCGTTTTCACGACGGGACTACGGCCTTCGCACACTGTAAGTAGCCAGCAGAACTGACAACCGGGCTGGATGTAGACTGGTTGCCTGTACAATTTTGACTGGTAACCGGTCTCAATCTTCAATGAGATTGAGACCGGTAACCAGTCAAAATTGCCGTAGTCCACTCGTGAGAGACCGGTAACCTATCGTCAATTAGATATATTGAATGGGACAGGCAACCAGTCTATAGCATCGAACGCCTTATTTCACCGTGGACGTATTTAAACCTAGGACGTCCATGCGCATCCTCGCTCGCTTTAGCTTAGTGAGTTAGAATTCTTTCATGGGTGAAGATGCTCCATGAGCAACCGAAACTCATTAAACAAACCGACGTGCATTCAAATACACATTCGCCATCTAGCGGATTTGACTTCGAACCTGATGCATTGCATTCCATTTAGAAAGTGAAAATTATCTTTAATTTCAATAGATTTATTTATTTATAATACAGATCTATATATTTTACAATTCGTTAATCTCGGAGATACCTGAGAGCATAGATAGGTTTATATACACGGGAGGGATCGACACGCAGGTGCGTGGTTTATTGCTATCTTTTAAACGGAAACGTGCTAAACTTTCATCAGTAACTTCCGTTCACTCGTCGCACTAGAACCCTCTCTTCCCAGTGCATACTTCCTATCATCGGTCACCGTCGAGTCGTTGCTATGACTGACGCAACAATGCGTAGTAGCGTCCGCGGCGTTGCTATGGTAACAAGCGTTAGACGGCGCTGTAGTCGTTTCGGGAGACGATCCAGGCAGCCGATAGGAGCCGCCACCGGTGTAGTAGTTAGTTCTCGGTGAGCCCGGTAGGGGGCGCGGCGAAGATTTTCGCCTGAGTAGAAATATAGCGAATATAACACTAGCCAATAGGATACAAGCACCTGCGATCGGTATTCCGATATAGATTGGGTTTATTTCACCGGCGGATGAATATTGCCGACTATCAGCCGGTTTACGCATGTATATATCCTCCACGTACGGATTGTTTTTAATGTTCGATAATGACGCATGCGCATCGTATTGATATGTCGGTTCCGGTGTAGTAGGTTTCGGTTCCCGTTTCTTATCTTCCCCTGAAGAAATAGAAAATTAAGAACGAATTCAAACGATGGTCCATAAATTAATAGCAGACCCGATCACCACAGCGACCCAGATTCGAGAAGTTCGAGGGTGCTTTGGTGAGGAATCTTTTTAAAATTTTGGAAAATTGTCATTTTTGCAAATATTATTGTCATATTCAACAGAACTGCCCTTTTCGGCATTCTCTGACCCCCGCCCCTAAAAAATCCAATATCCTAGGTACGGCCATGTCTGGGTTGAGCGCCCCCTGGTGGAACTTACTGTCTAGAAGCCATTGAGGTATTTGAGGTACAACGTGTTGATTGCACCAGTCGTCCTTACAGCAGTGTAAAACGGGCCAGGCTCCGGTGACGTCTTTCGGTATTTTATTCTCGCACAATAACGGAGTTCGATCGTCGATACATCCTCGTACTATATCTAACCCGATATCGGCGATACTGGCGGCGATACTCTGCGCGTAACACATATACCTGCGCAGAAATTTAAAACTATATTACTCTCAATAGAAATTTATCGATTTCGAAAATTGTCTTATTCGACCGTGAAAATATGTATAGTTGGAGCGAAGTGAAGAATTCAGGAAATGAATTTTGAATCGTAAGGAAATTAATTCTAATACGAACGGATGTTTATTTACCTGCCCTGACACGTTCTTTTCTGTCTCTGTTTGCAAGCTCGTGTTGTACATACGCAATTCACATCTCCTAGAAAATAAAAACATTCGCCGGTAAGCGAGGTTTCTTCAACATAGGCGGCACTGTCTACCGACTCGGTGGCTATACAATCCCTGGTAAGCGAGGCATAGATGGCGTTGTAGTCGAGAGAGCTGTATAGATTCGTTGTAAATTCCCAATTCCCCAAAATCGGTCGAATAAATTTGATTTCATCGACCAAATTCAGTGTAAAGATTTGCCGCTAGACGGCAGCAATAGTATCCGCCCGCGGCTAGCAGACGAACGACAGCGGCAGCAGCGGCAGCAGCAGGCGCCGATCGCGTTTCAAATAATTTCAGTGAGAATTATCTAACAAGATAAGACATGTGATAAGCCGTCTATTTCGTGTAGGGTAAGAGTATACTTGAAATGCCAAACTGCCTTACTTTTACTGATCGCCTTCACCTTCATCCAAACGACAGACCCTCAGCACGTGTGGAGAGACCCTGCCCACCTGTCCTTGTGAAGGGACCCAGTGGACACTAGTGCCCACCCGTCTATGAAGGGGCATCCTGCCCACCTATCTCTTCTGATTTGACGTCGTAAAAACCGTTACAATAATGTTTATAAACATTGATACCTATAGCATGCGACGGGGTTATGTGTGAGTCGATGTGCACTACGTCATCAATATTGCCGTTTCAAAATAACAATTACAATTGTAAATTCGGCGTTTATTTTGTTCATAACTTATTTCAATTTAGATAAATTTGGACATTAAACATTGTGATAATCATTTTTGAATATATTTTTTGATTATTTTTTCGAGGCGTCCCCACAAACTTCCAAGTCAAGTTTAGTCTTCTCATTTTACTCAAGTATTCTGTCCAACATCCTTTCACCGATTTCCAGCAGACTATGAACTTCAACCAGATAAAAGCCCCAGGCAAATCCAACAAGCCTACACGAAACCAGGCTCGAGAATTTGAGAGCATATTTGCCGTAGTGAAAGGGGTTTCTACATAGTAAAATTACTTTTTAACCGACGAATATTTTTCTCTTCGCAATTTTTTCTCCCTTCCTCCCGAATAGAGAGAGACTATAGTTTGAGTTTGAGTTAGAGTGGAGCCGGCGTTGAGAGGTAATGACTGATGGTTTGTATACATCGTTAAAACTAACGTTATTTTAAAGGCCGAGGAGCAGTATAAAAGCCCAATCAATGTCAAAGATGGCAGTACCCATGAAGCAATAGTGCAGTGGAGAGCTCCAACGGTTGAAACTGGAAACCTCCTATTTTCTCTGTCAGTTATCCGATTTGGACCCTCCTTTTTGTCAGACATATGTATTAATGTGTAATATATTCAT
Organism: Tubulanus polymorphus; assembly: GCF_964204645.1. Classification (NCBI taxonomy): domain Eukaryota; kingdom Metazoa; phylum Nemertea; class Palaeonemertea; order Tubulaniformes; family Tubulanidae; genus Tubulanus; species Tubulanus polymorphus. The sequence goes on from NC_134034.1 coordinate 12,911,003, forward strand.
TTCTGCAGTCAAAAATGTGTTTTAGGCCCTCCTCTACGAGAAATTAAGGTTTTTAGTTGGTATTTCCTTCAAAATTTGAATCTTTGAATGACATAGAGGGAGGAGTTATCCAGTGAATTAGTGTAGCTCACAGAGCACATTAACAGTAATTTGATACCTATAGTCATCAGTATACATAAACAAAACATAGCCTCATTCATAGTACCAAAATTTGGCAACATCAAAACTTTTTCTATGATCAATGGATCAGTCTGAAATTTCGTACACTTGTTTAGCTATCTACCATCAATGTTGTGTCCAAATTTCATTAAAATCGGATAAAAATTAATGATTTTCAAAAAATTTGAAATGTCTCTAAAATCTTTTATCTTGGCCCTATCTCTACAAAAAAAGATCGCTAGCATCAGATTTTCATTCCCACTATGACTAGATTATTTAAAATTAGTTTAGAACTTGATATGAAAACTTTTATGAATTTGTCAAATTTAACTGTGTGTGACCTGCTTTTCTGTAGTGAGCCAACCTCGCTCACTCTAAAAATTATAAACAAGATACTGTAAAAGTGGGACGGCCGATCTCAAGTGTTTGCCACCCGGTTAACTAGCATCCATACTCCTCGGCCTTTAACCCCTGCTTGTTCGTTGTGTATACAAACACTGCTGGTAACTATTAACTAAACGAGTCGACACAACACACACGCCACTAAACTCTCTCTCCCTCTCTCACTCTCTTCATCTTCTTCTCTTCTCACTGAGAGCCGTGTTTTTTTTTTCTGTAGCTACAGTCGGAGAAAAGTTGTACAACAACAACTTAACGTTTGTACCCAGATGTACGAACACATCCGTGTAAGACGCTCACTATACACCTAAACGACTGAATTGATGGAAATTGAGTTTTTCTCCTCTCTCTCTCTCAGTCTACAGGGACAATACTACAGCTTAACAAACTTTTACTTATAGACTTCTGTGTTGCCCGAGTGTCATAGCTGACTATAGTTCCGAAGTGATGGCTAATATTTAAGACCAGTGCAAGACGATCGGTCCCTTATAGTTATATTGCCAATCGAACGAGAACCCGGTCTGAAGAGCAATTTTGTCATGACTATGCGTAACTGGTCAGTGTATGGTGCCCGGTCCAGCGCAGCCCTTTGAAGTATATTTAACGAGGGCTTGACGACTCTCCCTCAGGCTTCCTTTCCCGCTCACTGTTCCGAAGAGAATTCAAACGCGTAACACCGGTATCTCTCGCGTGAGCTGAGGTAAGATATATATATATATACACGTAATTATTTACTAAATACAAAATTGTGACGTGAAAGAATGATGCTTCTTTACCAGGGTGGTCATCAGCGAACTCGGTGAAGTTTCGGGGAAAGGGGGTGTTAACGTGGGGGGGGGGGGAGGGGGTGTTAACGAGATGGGTCGGTTCGGAGATGTACTGCGGAGGTACTTTGTTTTCATACTTATGAAAACAAATGTCAGGTGTCGATGCGTTAAAGCGGCATATACATATATAACAACCCATTTAGGAAGATCTAGTTAACAAACTGAAACATGTGATGCCTGACAGACTGCAGAAAGCGCGAGCGAGCGAGAGAGAGCTGATTACTTAGAGTGAATCCGTGTGGTATCCGTGTCAGCCATTTCGGTGCCAGTTGCGCTTTAAAAGCTTCGTAGACAGTTGGTCCAGACTTTTATCTGGTTTACAATCGTCGAAATGGTTGTTCCGATGTTGTGAGTGTTTATTGTTTAAGAGAGGTAATAATTGACATAGAATACCCCGCGCTGCTTATACTAACAGTTGTTATTAGACAATAGAAAGAGGCGTAGTTTATTGAAACATTTCCAATATCTCTCTCCGACCACCTTTAAGATAGTTGTGGTGCTTCCCGGCGCTCTCCTATAGATCGCGGATCTACAAGAAGAAAGTTCTGTCATTGTGCCAGGTCGGGGGGTTCAAGGCCCAGCTCTTTAGCAAAAAGAAAGCTTACTGAAAACCTGTACATGTATTACAATAAGCAAGAAAAGATAACTCGAGCAAGAAAAATCTACGAAATGACCCTAATCGGGACTCGAACCCGGGATCTGTCAACCGAACGTGCTAACCACTAGACCATTATGACTGGCGTTGTCTGGTAAGTGTCGTTTGGTGACTGGTAACAAAAGCATGTCCAAGATCGCCAGGAGCTTTCAAGGGCCTTGGCTTTGATTTGGCACCCCTATGAATGGGAGAGACTTCTCCATGACTCTACAGGCCAGTAGAATCGTCGTGGCCCATTCCGCCGCGACCGGCTACTGACCTGAATAACTTTGTGTGTGACACTAATGCGATTTCTTTTCAAAAACAAACATCTTAATAAAAGCATCATCGAAGGTTTGTTTTAAAAATAAATATTTGATCAACACAAAAATGTGCATTATCGCGACCCTTTGAATCAATAAAACTTATAATCAGGTCGGCGGTGACCTAGAAACGTCACAACAGACTGCCCGCATTTATAGATAAAAAATGAATTAATTTACAATTATCAGTCAACAGATATCTACATTGTCAATATTGATTTACTCGTAACCTATGATTGTATGAAACCAGTTTAAATATCAAAGATCTGAGGAGCGAGACTCGTCTCCGCTATCTTCCACCCCTCCATCCCCTCTGAACAATGATCTTTCTAACTGTTGTTCCTTTGCAAGTCGAAACGTGAGTGTTTTATCAGCCTAGACATATTTCAAAAATAGGCGATTTTCAGAATTGAGGAGAGAGAATGAGATGAGAGAGTCTCGGAAGTGGAGCCCAGCGGGAGCTTGTTTTTCTCTAGATTACTGTTTCTTTTTTGTTTTTAAATAAACACTGAAACTGAGACCAGATGGTGTAGCGGTGAAAATAACCCGTCTAGCTTTCTGTTCTGAAGAGCTCGTTAGCTATAGATGCAGTCTCCCTACGCACCGCCAGCCGCCGCCAACCCCTCCAAGATCCTTAACAGTTCTAAACAGCCACAAACAACTTCAATCGTGGAAAACCTTTTTCTTGATCAAAGGTTTGTAGCCTAGCAGCAGCGTAATATTGTTGCGAGGATGGAGAGAACGGATATGATTAAAACACGGATATGAACTTGTCGCCGTTGAGTCCTGTGAGATTCAGAGGCGATGATAAATATACCGTGTATTTATTCCTGTCGTCAGCGGCGGCGGCGGCGGCGGCAGACAGCAGGAGGGGGTTTATAATCGATTAAACGGTGCGGCAGAGTAGTGTCTCCAGACTCCACAGTAGACGGAGGGACCAGTGGGATTACACGGTTCCTTCACGTACCACGGAAATGGTTGGAGAGTAATAAAATGATCTTATCTTATCTTATCTTAGGCGCCTTTGAGGTATCGATCAGTGATCATAAGTATCGCCCCCCTAGTCTAATAATCGGACCACCCTAGAAATATGGCTACCTCCATAAAGCACCCTATGACATCACACACAGTCGCCGTGCTTCATGTTGACTCCAGTCAGTCAGCGATGGACTGATCATTCTGTATACCTATTGCTGACTCATGTGACATGGTATGAGATTTTCTGATTAGATTTTCGAATTAAACCGTCGTCATTATCTGGTATTATATTATCGGCGGTCGTTAATAAGCAGCGCCGGAGCTGCGCAGACGATCCCGGTATTAAACGATCGATTTGGATGTCGCGTCTTGACGCCAGTCTCCGTGTTACCTGGCGCCATTCACATGACGTCACAAACGTGATACAAACCGTCACGCATCGATTCAATGGATTAAAGTATCATTAGCTAGTGGAAGGGGGGGGGTGAGGGAGTTGGTCGATACCTGAGTTATACTCGATCCCATCTCCTTGAGGCTGGCCACCCTTCCTATCTAGGGCTCCAGCTGTAGACCACCCCTTTATTATCCGGGCCTCGAGGATTAAAAACCGGGGCCCAGGCAGTATCTGACAAGTTAGTTAAAATATCCGGCGGATAAATAAAACAACGAACTTTTAATTGTCGCTATGTTGACAACCAACTTTTGAGCAACTGCAGCGCCCCCTGATAAGATAAAAATCGGATTTTGCTCCTCAACAATGAAAGATTTATCACCACAGCAACTAAACAATCCCTACCGCCAACCGGAAGTAGGGAATTAGTAAATTGTTTGTGACAATATAAGCGACATGAATGCGCACGCAGTGATGATAATGATTTATTTAGAATCACGTGATTATTGATGATGCTGGTTTATCATTATTATATCGCTGATAAATTGATAATCAGCGGTGATCAGGAGCGTGCGGACTGAGTGTCGCCTGCAGGCTGTCTTACCGGACTCTCCGCCGCCGCCGCCGCCTGCTCGCTGTCGCCGGTAAATCTAGTCTCGTGTGTAATCAATAATGATAGCAAACTGTCAGTCAGTTAGTCAGTTAGCCAATTTAGTCATTTATATCAATGACGCCTATAATCATAAAACTAATGATATAATAAACATATACAATCAACTGCCAGAGACATAGAGCGGGAGAGAGAGAGAGAGACACGGAGAGGTAGGGTCAAGAAGAGAGAGTAGAGGGAGAGAGAGAGAGTGGGAAAGAGTGGAGATTCGGCAAGAAAGGAGATGGAGAGTGGGAGACAGAGACATGGACAGATAGCAAGATAAAAACCCACTATATACACTCAGATTAAAACGTTTAAAATCAAGAATTTATTCAATCAAAAAAATAAAAAGACGACGTTTTGAATTGAATAAATTCTTCTTGTTTCTAAAACGCTTAGATCTGTATATGTTGTTTTCTATGTTTCAGTATGCGAACTAATCGAACGACGGGGACAGGGGGAGTTTTTATTAAGTCAATTTTCTCTGTCAAACTAACGCTGAGCTGTAGTTTACAGTAACATACTTATATACCTTTTAAACCTGATAAACCTGATCACGTGGGGTCTACAAGGCTGAAGGATAAGCCAATCAGTATGCGTCTTCCTGTATAATTGTTCTTCCCATTCACCACTCCCATAAACATATTCATATATTTTCTTGATGTTTATTCCTGGGTATACCGTTCCCCTCAGGGGCAGCCATTTTGGCTTCCAGTATATCCAGCCATATATATTGTACAAATATTGTTGAAATAATGATTCCTTGTTGTAGATGTGGCAAATAGATATATTCTATTCTATTATGTACACTAAGATGTAGGGTGGAGAACTTTTTCGTCATTTTGACGTTAGTTTTGTGCGGGTCATATTTCATAAGGACTGCGGGTATTTATCAGTAAAATCAAACGGACAAAGGGCAGACAGACAGACAGATAGACAGACAGACAGACGTTTCATTCCGCCGCTATATTTTTAGATATATTTCAATATAGATCGGATTAACAGATACGAAACCTGTTTATTGTGATTAATACCGGGACCATTATCCGTAATCGTGCTATTTTACGGTTAAGAGGCGACCGTACGGCTCCGAGATGTCTCCACAATCAGAGATAGGCATCGCTTCACTATTGTCCTCATCCAACGCGATCAAATCCCGATCAAATTACACGAGAAAATGTGGCGCCAGTTAACGATTCTAATCCCGACACGAATATAGCTCGGTATTCGGGAACCGTCAACGGAGTCACGAAATATGCGAGTTCAATGAAAATTGACTCGAATCGAAAATTGTGAAGTAATTTTCCGAACAATTTTCAACAATTTCTGCCCGGAAACTAACAATTTGTAATCGTAGCATGATAAAAATCTAACACGAATCCATTGTCATCCATTGTTGCATTTTTTAACACTTTCCTACCTCGTCAAAACTACTAGGAGGTATCTGCTCCTCGTCCGACGACCTCCCTCTACTAAACCTCCACACGGCTCCTCGATGTCTGCACCGATATGTTCGCGTGATTACTAAACATTTGTCATTTTTATGCACAGATGTTTCGCTCTCGTTCGCGCTGAGTTCGAATCGTGTGTGTGTGACTACCATATTGAATCCGACATATATACATAAACCCTACAGGACCCGGTTCCACGGTTTGAGTTTGGATTTGACTCTGAGTTAAACGCTGAAAATGAACTGGTTCTAACTCAAAGAGTTGACTCTTACTGACAACACTGTGGAACTGGGTCCAGGGGCTGGTTGCATAGTCAGCCTAGGCTTAGATTTAAGACCAGTCTGAGACCAACTTAGTTCTATAGCCGATCTAACAACTTAAGACCAGTCTTTAAGATTTAAGGCCACTTTTGGACTTAAGTCACGACGGTGCAACTGGCCCCAGGAGTCTTACACCGATCGTGGTCAGTCAGAGAACTGGGAGCTTGATAGACCCAACTTTCTTCTAATTAGGATCATCTCTTTCTACCCTCAGAATTCATAGAGAAGCTGAACACTTCATTGCGACCTTGCTAGCTCTGACCCCATGGAAGGTAGAACCTCTTCTCTCTCACATGATACCCGGCCCACCCTTCTACCCCAATAACAGGGAGGCTCGCCACTTCCCCGTCCAAACTTCCCTCTGATTGTTGTGACCACCGTGTACCCTCCAGTTGGGTCTACCCCATACACGGATCAGAGAGGCTCCAGCTTATCTGGACAAGGCCCAACTTCCTCGTGATTGGGGTATCTAACCCCTACATTTGGGTCTACCTCGAAGACAGATCAGGGATGCTCCAACTTCTCTGGGCAAGGCCTAACTTACTTCTGATTGGGCGACCTTCCGTGTAGTCTCCAGTTGGGTCGGCCCATACACATGCTTCAAATTCTCTGGGGCAAGTCCCAACTACGTTCTGATTAGGGTGACTAACCCAACCGACCGTGTACCTCTATCTAGCTCAGGTGGAGTGGTCTGACTCCCACAGAAGTAAGCAAGGATCGAGATTCCTATTCGCTCAAGTTTCTCTATAGAACTCTCTCTCTCTCTCTCTCTCTCTCTCTCTCTATACCTGGGGTAATTAACCCTAGCATTTAAACATGCGGTACACACATACTGATGAAGTTATCTTCGAACGTATTTCCAACAGACTACACCACGTGTTAGTTTACAACCAGAGCAGAGGAGGATGGAGATGAGACGATGATGGATGCATTGTAGTATCCGCAGCATCCGTTTCATCTTTATATTCTCTGTCAGTTAAACATTCGTTACATCAACTAACGATGTTTATAACGATTAGATTTGAGTCTCGGGGGGAAGCGATCGCTTGTTACATTGTCAACTCGATACCTTATCAGTCAGTCCCCTGGAGGCTCTCGGCGTACTGCACCCTACCTGTCAGTCCCCTGGAGGCTCTCGGCGTACTGCACCCTACCTGTCAGTCCCCTGGAGGCTCTCGGGGTACTGCGCCCTACCTGTCAGTCCCCTGGGGTACTGCACCCTACCGGCCAGTCCCCTGGAGGCCCTGGGGGTACTGCGCCCTACCTGTCAGTCCCCTGGAGGCCCTGGGGGGTACTGCGCCCTACCTGTCAGTCCCCTTGAGGCCCCGGGGACACTGCACCCTATCAGTCAGCCCTTGGAATCCCTGTAGTACTATTCGCAACGAGTCAGTACCCTAGAGGCTCTGGGGGTACGGTACCCTCAGACAGTGGTGCCGACCCAGTGACTTCCCCCTATTACGTAAAGGTACTTCCGGTGTTTGTTCGGCTTTGTGAAAAGGTATTTTTGACCCCGATTTTAATATAATATGTAGTTATATTTACCGACAGACATTAAGACCCTCTTGACACGAATACATCGGCACCAAACCCAACAACAGTAAGGCTTACTACATGCATATATATAGCAACATAAGAGTATACCGGCCGGGATTAGAATCCACTTAAAGCCTATTAACAATTAGTTAACTTCCAGAAAACTTCACCTCACTCTCACAGTATCAATTTCAGTAATAAGTCTTAAATTTGGAGTAATTCGCTAAGGGTTGGTTCGATCGGGTCTGGAGGTATTCTTACTGGTGTTGGGCCGGTAGGTTTGTAGAGATTCTCGCTAGGGGTTGGGCCGGTCAGGTCTGGGGTGATTCTCGCTCGGGGTTGGGTCGGTCAGGTCTGGGGTGATTCTCGCTCGGGGTTGGGCCGGTCAGGTCTGGGGTGATTCTCGCTAGGGGTTGGGCCGGTCAGGTCTGGGGTGATTCTCGCTCGGGGTTGGGCCGGTAGGTTTGTAGAGATTCTCGCTAGGGGTTGGGTCGGTCAGGTCTGGGGTGATTCTCGCTCGGGGTTGGGCCGGTCAGGTCTGGGGTGATTCTCGCTAGGGGTTGGGCCGGTCAGGTCTGGGGTGATTCTCGCTCGGGGTTGGGTCGGTGTACAGAATCTATATCAGGCCTTTTTGTATAATAACCAACCAGAATTTGCTCTCAGCGCGAAGAGCTCGGTTACAGAATCAAGTGTCTTGTTATTGATTCAGCACCGTATGAAGTGTTCTTCTCTGAACTCGACTGAGCACAAAAACCCTTCAAAACATCTTCTCCAAAACGCGCTCGGATCCGTTCCCATTGTACGGCATTAGGCCTAAATAGTTATTGTACACGGACGAAGCTCGTATTGTGTCGATCCGGGTGTAATTTGTTATTCAAGGGGGCATTTTCTAAAACTCTTATGTCAGCCTACACTGTTAACAACCCTCTTAACTTCTTGTAAACCTCACAATAAGATATGTTTTATCCAAACACGACCGCGACGAGAATTAAATGATTTTCTCCTTTTTTTGTGTGTTGGCGTATATTTGAGAACCCGAGATTTAGCGACTTAGCGCATGTATATTTCACGAGAAATCCGCATTGTAATATCTGGCCGTGGGTTTTATATAAAACGAGTATTTAATGGGCGCCAGACAAGAAGTTAAATACTCGAAGTCTTCAAGTAATGTGGGTATAATAGGTTTGTAAACATAAGAGCTGTCTAAACCTCTTGACTGCGTGAATAGTCAAAGAGACCAACCCCCTTACACACAATCAGTCTCTTTCTCTCTATACATGCCAAATATACAAACAGTTTTCTGCGCTCCCCGGAATATTGACTTAGCAAAATAGTAAAAATCAATCTAGAATTCATTTGGATGCGTTTTGACGAGGAAATTTCTAGAAAAAAACCTATAAAAGATCCTTACTTTACTTTTCGACTTAGAATTTTTTGGTGATTTCATTGGGAATTGTGCTAGGTAACTTATTTTCAAATGTTGTATACAATTTGTATATAAAACAAATTCATTTGATTCAATTTCGATTGTAATTTCTCTGAAAGTCTTAGATTTACGAGGGGGCAGTAACTGTTCGTATAGTGCCCCTGCTTGGTCATAGATAGTTTTAAGGCATAGGACCCCTATTTTTGGCAGCTGACTTACATTTGTTTTGGTACCCATGCCATGTACACAAGCAGTGAGGACTGGTACTCAATGGGTACAGCTTTCTACATCACTTCCCTGATTGCACAAACCATTTTAATGTCAATGTTTTTGTTTTTGAAATAGAGTTATATACAAGACGTAAAGAGAGGAGAGAGGAGAGAGGAGAGAGGAGAGAGGAGAGAGGAGAGAGGAGAGAGGAGAGAGGAGAGAGGAGAGAGGAGAGGAGAGAGGAGAGAGGAGGGAGGAGGGAGGAGGGAGGAGGGAGGAGGGAGGAGGGAGGAGGGAGGAGGGAGGAGAGAGGAGAGAGGAGAGAGGAGAGAGGAGAGAGGAGAGAGGAGAGAGGAGAGAGGAGAGAGGAGAGAGGAGAGAGGAGAGAGGAGAGAGGAGAGAGGAGAGAGGAGAGAGGAGAGAGGAGAGAGGAGAGAGGAGAGAGGAGAGAGGAGAGAGGAGAGGGAGAGTAGTAGTGATGAGAGGGAGAGGGAGAGGGAGAGAGGGAGAGAGAGAGGGAGATATAGAGAGGGAGATATAGAGAGGGAGAGGGAGAGGGAGAGGGAGAGGGAGAGGGAAAGAGGGAACGAGAGAGAGTGAAAGAGAGAAGGAGTAAGAGAGAGAGGAGAGAGGGAGAGAGAAGGAGAAAGAGAGAGAGGAGAGAGAAGGAGAAAGAGAGAGAGGAGAGAGGGAGAGAGGAGAGAGGGAGAGAGAAAGAGCAAGAGAGAGAGGAGAGAGGAGAGGGAGAGTAGTAGTGATGAGAGGGAGAGGGAGAGGGAGAGAGGGAGAGAGAGAGGGAGATATAGAGAGGGAGATATAGAGAGGGAGAGGGAGAGGGAGAGGGAGAGGGAAAGAGGGAACGAAAGAGAGAGAGAGTGAAAGAGAGAGGGAGAGAGAAGGAGTAAGAGAGAGAGGAGAGAGGGAGAGAGAAGGAGAAAGAGAGAGGGGAGGGAGGGAGAGAGAAGATAAAGTGGTTGAATTCCACACCTGCAGTGTAGTATATAACCAACATGTTGTCCAGTTCTTCCCCCGCCCCGGTAATCTATCAGTAATCAGTATAATACATCGGCTCTGGATTAACTTTACACTTACCTTGCACATGATCAGTTTCCATCAGTAACAGTATAACTCCGTAAATACACATTAAAATCGTATTGTAGCGCGATAATGACGTCATTATTGTTTCTGCGACGCTCAAACGGCTGCTAATGTCGTAAATTCACGAATTGTTTGTAACATTTTCGTTGTTGTTTGTATCAGTTTTCGAACTGATGCGATATCGACGTCCATCGCACCGTGAACGCTAACACTAACTCTCTCTCTCTCTACCCTCTCTCTCTCTCCGCCTGCCTGGTGGTGCTGGTGGCACAACCAGTATAATATAGCGTATTCCTAAGTCGATTAAGTTACTGATAAGTTTTTCTAATCGCTGATTGGCCAGTCCGTTCGCTAGCTCTTTTAGAGCGATCCCTTTGTAAAAACGGGTTCTCCCTCCCTCTCTCCCTCTCTTTCTCCCTCTCTTTCGCCGAAGGTAGTAATTACCTATAGTTCTCTTCATTCACGCAGACGACAGGCTTTTAAAGAATAGTTCCTCTCTCTCTCTAAAACCAGTCGCGGGTCGCGGTCATAAACGGCTCAGGCAAACGTAAAATTGGTTTACTTTTCTGTACAGCGAGAACGCGGTTTTGCATAGAGAGTATTTTTTTTAAAAATAAAATCGTCTACAATAGTCACAAGTGGCGTTTTACATCATATCAATGCTATAAGAGTTTTCTATAACGGTTCTGGTTCTATGTTCTATGAGTGAATATGGTTCAATATTATCTACATGTAAATATACGTAACTCTAGTTAAAAATAAACCGATTGAAAACCGGGAGATATTCTAATGATAATGATGATAATGATATCGATAATACTGATGATAATAGCAATGATGATAATTATTAAAGTGTATTTGCTTAAATAGCGCGACCATACGAAAACATTATCATTTCACTTTACATAAGCCTAAAGTATTTAAGTTGACATTAGCAGGGTAAAACAATTAAGACCTGTAAAATGTTTTGAAATAAAAGGTTTTTAAACATGATTTAAAAGATGAATATTGTTTGCTCGATTAGTGCAACTGTATAAAAACATAATTGTTCTTTTGCATTAGACTCAAACATTTAAACAGAGTAAAACAATTTAGTGAACAATTCTTTTTGAAATAAAAGATTATTTATTTATTCTCAGTGCTGTTTAGATTTTCTATATTTTCGAAATAGAATTTCATTTTAGTTTTTTTTTTCTAGCTAGATTATTTTAAGCCGATACGATCGTACACGTATAGGCCGGCCTTAGACGACTTTTTCTTAAGCTTCAGTAACTCGGCGAATCGGCAAAACTTTGCGAAACAAAGAACATTTCTACCGTTATTAAACCTGATATTGGCTGGTAAAACTTCCTGCAGACGATCTCTACAAGTTTGGCCGCTTTGAACTACCCTAAAGTACACGAATAGCTAAAGTCACACGAATAAATTTAATTCTTGGCCTGAAAAGATTTCATAAATAATTACCTAGTTGTCATGACGACTGATAGTATATTATTGTGCGAGGGGACAGTAGTGTTGGGTTTCCCTAATTTGCGGGAGCTGGAATCAAACAGACAGCCAGTCGCCAGTCAGGGGTAATTCGAGCCGAGATCATAGTCAGATACCGGAGCTTATTATTATCGATTTTGTGCGGATTACGGTTTAGGAGTTTTTTGATCTGACGATTCAAAAAGGGAATTTGTTTAGATGGAATCGGATAGAGGAGATTCTCAAATAGATAAACAACTCGCTCAGTGGAACTTTAAAAATCTCTCTAGTCTCTCAGACCCTGTCTCATGGACCCTGTCTCTTTCCAGACCCTGGCCTCCCCTCGCTGAGCCATACCCCTCTAGCTGCCTACCCTCTTCCGCAGTTCTGGGCCCAGTTCCGCAGTTCTGAACTCGGTTACACAGTTCCGCACTCGGTTCCACAGTTCCGGATCTAGTTCCGGACCTAGTTCCTTTCGAATCAAAACTCAAACGACCCCCTCTCTCGTTTTAATAGGATATTCGGCGAAATTGTTCAATCTTTTTCCAGCAGGTCTCCGCTGCCGGCTGGAAGCCGCCACTAAAAACCTCATATAGATCATTTACGTGATAAGCACAATGAGATAAAATGCTCGAGAAAATTGGATTTTGTCGAACCAGATATCCGGTAATTATATATCTAATCGAATAATTTCTCATCTCAGAAATTCACGGCGTCAACTTCTGATCCAATCTCTGTACTGGTTCCGCGGTCTATCGCTACTCGGCGCCACCGTACGGTGGGTACGGCCGCGGGTAGCGAGTGAACTTTTAGTTCACTACGCGCTTTTAAGATGTCGCTGAGAGTTAGTACGTTGGAATGTTGGAATACTATTGTTCAAAAAAATATATAGAAAGACAAAACGCTATAAAAATGTACAAACTCATAAATAATGATAGGTCGTCAAACAGAATTAAGCAACATTCATTTTGAGATCGTTTCAAAGTAAAACCGATGTAAATGTATTAAAACTGTGCTAAACTAACCGTAGGTTTATATATATATGTTGTTATTTTTGTATGACGAATTTTTTTCTGTTATACAAATTATAATCTGTATCCTCGATGTACCGCGTGGTAAAATGTGGTTCCAGTTGTTATACAAGTTACAATTGATTTTATTTTGACCCCCGGGTCAGTCAGTCAGTCAGGACGTGGTCGTTCGATTACCCACAATTTGAATTACAGGCGCCATATAAGGGAATACGGGTGAGTGGGCGTGGTTAGTGTATACAGTCTGTACTCATAACAATATCAATTAATCCTATGAATAGACGAGCACTAAATCCAGACTTAATCCGCTACTAATCGACGTTAATCAGATTAGTCTTGTACTCATAACAATTAATACTACTCCTAGTGTAATTATTACACAATACTGGCTCCGGGATGCGCGCGCATGCGTGGCACGTACAGACGTTGATTAATTACTTGTAATTATCATGTCGTCTGCCGATTAGTGAATGGCGACAGAAAGAGGCGCCATTTTAAAAGTAATTTCCCTCCCAACAAAATCATTAGACAGAATGATTAGAAAGCGAGACTGGGGCGAGAGAGTCGTGTCTAGTCGGAATTCTGTGTCAACCAGGGAGGTTTCATTCCCCCACCTCCCTGGTCACCCAACCTCCCACCTCCCTGGTCACCCAACCTCCCACCTCCCTGTCACAAAAAGCAATACGTTACAACAAATTTGATTTAGGCGTCACTGATATAAACGCAGGGTCTATCTCGAATCAGCCTGGTCACTGTGAAACCGGTGCCCTGTCCTTCGCCGTCGTGTTGGACAGAATGAGCAGAACACGAGGGATCTCTATAGTTCCGGATCAGTCCTATCTGTCTAGGTCAGAGACCGGGGGTCTGTCCACAGAGCCCCAGTTCTGTCTGTCTGTCTGTCTGTCCCCAGAGCCCCAGATCTGTCTGTCTGTCTGTCTGTCCACAGAGCCCCAGATCTGTCTGTCTGTCCACAGAGCCCAGATCTGTCTGTCTGTCCACAGAGCCCAGATCTGTCTGTCTGTCTGTCCACAGAGCCCCAGATCTGTCTGTCTGTCTGTCCACAGAGCCCCAGATCTGTCTGTCTGTCCACAGAGCCCCAGATCTGTCTGCCTGTCTGTCCACAGAGCCCCAGATCTGTCTGTCTGTCCACAGAGCCCCAGATCTGTCTGTCTGTCCACAGAGCCCCAGATCTGTCTATCTGTCCACAGAGCCCTAGATCTGTCTAAGCCAGAGACTGACTGGGGTCTCAACTGTGTAATTAGCGAACAAGATGAGTTCGGCTTCGTTTTACAATAAAAACCGACGCCAAAGAAACACGTGATCCCGTCATCTTGTGTAGAAACCGATAATTATAGATAATTCCCTACTATATCGTTTGGCGGTTGTTCGCGAAGGTTATAATTTCGCTCTGACAGACGACACACTGTCGTTCAATATAACGCGGCACCGCGAGACTTCTTCAAAACTAATCATTATTTCTACATTCACGTGAAACGATGCGTACTCGATTCGCTGATAAAGAACCGGCTCTAAAACCGGGACCCGATGCCTTCCAGCTACACACCTAACAATAGGCGCCGAGCTCGATAACGACCTAAATTCCGGGGCGAGCTTCTGACACGCTGGGCCCAGGACAATATAAACTTGGTCGGATTCCGTCTGAGTTGTTAGACTTTCGAGACATCGCCAACACTCGTTCGCTATACCCGATCCCAGTCAGATCTATCAACCCGAATATACACACACGCACTGAACTTGTCTTAGCTTTTTTGACGATTTTTCGGTGAATTTTGCGAGTTTAAGTTTCCTGAAGTTTAGTCTGATGATATTTACTGAGATGATTAGTACTGGCGACACCTGTCTGTCTGTCTGTCTGCTCGTGACGTCAGTCACATGTTTAATACAGATGTGATAATGTTCCCCGGATTATCGACGGATTATCGCGTGTGGATTATAACGGATTAACAGCGCGCATCATTAATCCCGCCGGATTTATTATTAGTTCACAGTTTTACAGCGTTCCTGTGTCGACTGTTTAGATAGGTTCGGATTCTATGTGGAATCTATTTGGAGAAAGAGAGATTCAGATTTCGACGCCATTAAAACTGCGATTTAATTTAACGAAAAATTAATTTTCGATAACAACAATTCGTTTGAGGAGATTGTGAGAATTTAGAACGCAGATTGATGATACCCTGTCCAGTTGGTGTATCGGGATACTCACTCATAGAAGGACTCCGCGGTATCGGACATTGTATCAACAGTTTGATATTGTTTGTACCGCTACGGTTTCGATATCTCTGTTTCTATTGTGTGCAAAATCTACAAAGCCTCTGGATAGACACATCCCTCTCTCAATAGACGGGTGTTTGGTGCTGTTTGTACTGGAGTCGCCGCCGCCGCCGCCGCCGCGACTGAAAGGCTACAACAACACTAAACCTTTACAGTGACAGACTGCGATAAGGCTATTCATTGCAGGTCGTCAGATTGGCGCCAGTCTGTTGGAGCTCCGCCCACTTCTCTCTCAGGCGCTAGCACACACACACACAATCTCTCATACTGCCGTACTCAGTACTAAACAATACGCTATAATCGTGCGGCTATAAAACCCGTGTTATACAGAACGGGTCTCATCAGGATTCATTAGTATCCACATCCACCTCGGACTATCCACACACATCCACTCGGACATGTACTAGAAAGACGACGATGGATTATCAACTTACGGCTCTTATTTGTTTATGGATTATATTTAGTTTGCGGTTTACATTATCTGCCGGTAAGTTACTTACAAATATTTCATTTATTTGGCCTAAATATTGATTCTATCGTTATCAAAGTTTTCCTCGATGTTAAATACAGAAAAGGGTGCGATTCAAGAATAGGGGACTATAGCAAAATACATGTAGTGATAGTAATCAATTAAGTAATAATATTAGTAATTGATAATGATGATAACCTAACCCTAATCCTAACCACTAGTCCCCTATTCTTGAATCTTACCCAGAAAAGTGTAGCAATTGCATTAACTTTCCTCAATTGTCTTAACGGGAATTTATTTACCATATACTCAAAAGTTTAATAGCAGTAAGTATATGTGATAATACCCTTGTATAGGGTTTAGGGGTTTTAGGGCACTTGAGGAGAAGGCTTTGATCTTATATCGTCTCCCCTACAGAGACCCCGGATTCCATGTACCTGAATTTCGCTAGGATTTCTTCGGTTATTTTTTGTTTTTTTGTTTCAAACTTTGCTTTTTACGTTTTATACTGAAAAAAGCCGATCATTTCTTACTCTACGACGCGGCAAATATTTTTCTACGCAGTGGCTCGCAACATTTCCGCCTAGAAATGTTAAACAGCTCTTAAAAAATGATAGCTGTTGAAATAAGAAACACTTCAGATATAAAAACATCGCAGATCGTATCAGCGTGGTGGGTACAGACGACTCCTTGCGGGCGACTATCCGATGAAGCACTGCCGACATAGTGTAGCGACGATATTAAACATTGAAAATCATCCAGGAATATATAAGAATTGAGTCCGAAATCATTGCATCACATAGCATTATCTGGGGTGTCCCATAATTAAGCTGTAGTCCCGAAGATCTATATTACGTATGTTAGAATTGAGTAGTAACGTCGAATAAACAACTCTAGCTCAAGGGAACATTTCAAACTCTTTTTATCATGTTTATGCTATACCCCTAGTTTGTATCACATCTTAAATTATTAACGAGTCTCCTGGTTTTAGATTGCTTATAGAAATAGTATTTTTACGTGATATTTGAGTTTCTTTATGTTGGATTGTAGGCTATTAGGACGTATATCCCGGCCGGACCCCCAACTCCCTGGCATACCTAATAATTTAGGTGTAATCCCGAAGATGACTATGGCGAGGTTAAAAGATTAAGATTTAAGCCGAAAAGTTTATTGATTATCGTAATGATTTAGATGTTTAGTTTTTAACATTACGATATTTCAAATATTTCGTCTCGCGATTGTGGGACTTCTAATCGAATAGATTATCGACTTAACAATACTGGCTCGCAATTTTCGGACTCTACTTTTTAGTCTGTAGTGTAGGTTTTTATATATTATAGACTCCGAATACACGCCGAGCCCCGCATACAGCGAAAGAGTTTTACTATTTCTAAATGAACTTCATTCAAAGATAATCAAGCGTTTACTAATCTGTAATAATGGCGTAGTTTAGAGTTTATCAGTTGAAGCGAGTGTTCTCGTTACCACCCTTCTCTACTCCGTAGTGAAATCTCTGGCCCTCCGTGACCTCACCTCCAGTTCATCAAGCATCCAACCAATATCGGCGCCGACAAAACTCACAGGTATTTAGCAACCTTATAGCAACCTATTTGGGATAGAATTAGTTGATCCTTATAGCATTTCGTTCACAGGGAACGCATTGATTTTTTTTCTGTTGGATTTATTCTTTATTGGGGTAAAAGTAAGAAAAGAAAATATTTCTAGAAAATATTTTATTTATGGAAAAATAAGAAAATATGAAATATATTCGAACTTAAGAATTCGGAACTTAAAAACTAAGATAGCCGCGACAGCAGCCGTTTAGGGTCATTCGGTTTATTGATTTGATGACAGTCTGATGTTTTTAGACGTTTGACTGTAAGCTGCTTTCTCTCAGATGGAACACAATTAACTCGTTTCATCCGCCATCGACAACAATTAGACCGCAATTCCCTAGCGACTGCTGTCCGTAGTTACAGCAGACTGTTTTTATCGGTGTATATGAATCTCAGGGGTATCATCTAATCTCATCATTATCAGACTGTCATTAAATCAATAAACCGAATGACCCTAAACGGCTGCTATCGCGGCTATCTTAGTTTTTAAGTTCCGAATTCTTGCGTCAAACGGCCGTATAAATATTGTGATAGTCGCCTGGCGGCCATATTGCATCCGGAGGCTATTTTTCTCGACGTTATGCGACGGAAGTTCGCTTTTGCGCGCACGCATTTATTCGTCGATTCTGAACAGGTTTTTGTTGTTATTAAAAAATGGTAGCGATGACAAAGAAGGACAGAACTTGAACGATTCAAGTGGTGATATACCATTAATAGCCAAACACTAGTCGTACAATACCGACACGTTGACGATAAAATAGAACTTTTATCCAGTTTGAAGTACCTCTAAATATTTGCTACACAAAAACCTTGTTCGCCTTAATGAGAACGCGGTTTCGCCGATCGTTCGTCCGGGCTACAATACGAAATACCCGGATGATGCGTGGCTGGGCTCGCATGCCGCAGTAAGATCCTCTCTAGTCTGCCTGGCTAGACCGGAGCATGCTGGGATACATGTTCAGACGCCAACTTCTGATGGTATCACTAAAATTCCTGCCTTATCAACTGAGAACCATAAACTCTGCTATTTAGCCGGTTTTTTACCAGGCCCTCAGCAAACAAGCGATATGCGTTGAACATATATACTTTAGATAAATTCCTAGATCCTAATTTCGAAGTTGTAACGGTGTCTCTGAATCGGCGGGCGTTAGTTAGACATTTTTTTTTCGCTGACAAAGGATGTGAAAAACGATATATAAACAGTGAAAGTTCGTTGTAACGCCGCCATCGTTTTTAATGTCGCTGTTCTCTTGGCGTCAACATTTTTTCAGAGAACAAATGAATTCAGAAATCTCGGAAATAGATTTTTGTAGAAAAGCTTTCGACAAGAGCTTTCGAACGAAATACGTGCATCATTTTTCCGTGTACGGTGAGCTTTCCACAAAATTGTGTATTTTGAAAATCTAACTACTGTACTGGATTACAAACACCGGATTACACACACTAGATTACAAATACTGGAACGTATTTCAAAATCTGCTCGATCTATTTTCAATTCAATGAAAATATTAGTCTCTACAACAAGTCGTTAGTACGCCATTTTTTCATCGGTCCCAACAATGGCGTTTTTTCGCTGACTAGGGAATTAAAAAAACCCATATATTTAGTTGTGGTAATTTGAATTTATTTCCACGTATGACAACGACGTGGGACAATAATGTGCTGCTGCTGCTGCTGCTGGTGCAGCTGCTCGTCGCCACCTGCGGGGCAATGGTGTATTTATGTAATTAGTTTCATTGAAAGCGACGCCATTTTAATAAACGCAGACCACCCGGCGACACATAAACGTCGGCATTCATATATATATACGCGTCAATACATTTATCGATTACCTACGCAACAATGCCTCCTAATTTACATATTGAATAAACGACATTCTACTATATGTGAGCGTTTAGACTCTTCTTTGTTGTACAGTCGCTTTTTACAATGTGCGAACTAAATGTTTAAATCTTTTGTCACTATGAGTCATATATTTTATTTTCTAAGGAGAAATTTAGAATATGTAATGGATCCAGTTATAGTTAACTCATGTGAACTAAGGCTCCAGATCCTCAGTTGTGAGTTACAGTTAACTCATCAGTTGACTATTAGTTCAGTAGTTACTGTATTTTCCGTGCTCTCAAGTAATCTTTTAATCCTTGTATAGATTATAAATCTACCTCGATAGCAAGTGAATTTGAGTCTAACTAAAACCCGAGACGAGTGACTTATAAAACAGACAGTCCCTGCGTCAGTATTGTATTCAGGTTATACATTCATGGTCGTATACGGCGATCTTGAAAATCTTCAAAAAAAGTATTTGAACTAAATTTGATTAGAGATGATTAGAGTCGTCTGGTGCGCGTTGAGATGTTATCTCTTCCTGGCGACAGTATTTATCAGTGAGATCAGAATTGAATGAAGACCTGTCGTTTTGACTGGTAGTTCGCGCTTTGTCCCTACCTATGCGGTGTCTCCACATTAACAAACCTATCTACGCTTACAATCTCTCCTGAATTTTTACCCACCCGCAGAAATAATTATAGGTCTACGCACCGCGCCACCGCTGTTATAAATCACCCCTCTATTCAAACCGTAACGGCCAATCATTATTGTCTGTCAGGAGAAAATAGTGAATTCTTTTCGGAAAATTTTTTTTTTTAGTTCGTGCTAACGGTTATTTCTTATTTTTGAAATTCAAAGAACTATTTCAGTCTCATTAATCGAATAACGCAATTGTTACCGCGTTGAATATTTTTTCGTAAGGGAATATGGAATTTGAAATTCAAATCTAAACGGATTTGATTATTACTCGTACTCGAGAGTCGTTATGACGACGCCGGTATAGTTCGAATAGAGTTGTCTCGAGATGTGAAACAGAGTATAATTAATTGGACTTAGGCGCCGCCAACATCCGGGCTTCGAATGATCAGTAACAATGATTGTCGCGACAATCAGTCGCCGGGAGACAATCAGTCGCTCGGAGACGGATCAGTGAATCATTAAACGACCTGACGACAGGTGTTTATGACACGTGCAGAGAAGGGCGGTTGGAGCCACCCTTACCGCAATCGAGGAGGTGTGGCCCCTATATGTAATACCGGTCTATTGTACTGAGAACCGGCATCATTTACCCCGACACGTGACCCGATGACACGTGGTTTTTTCTAAATGTCTTGATCTGAATCTAATCAACCTGAAATCCATTTTGAGTATAAACAAACAAAAGAATGGGTTTGAAATCTCTCGGTTCTGTTTTGTGGCCACTGTGTTGACGACTAAATCTTTCAATTTCGTTTATTTCCAGGTGAAATACGCTGTTACTGTAACACTCCCAGTTGTATCAGTACCGGATACATGTGTAAATCCGCTAGGGGGCGATGTTTCTCCAGACGCCATCACGAGTACGGCACGCCGTCCTCGGACACTATACACGGCTGTATCGAGAAGCTAACTCCTAAAGAGCAGATCGCTTGCAGAAAAGACGGCGGTGTGATCGTCGTGAAAAACGCTCCCAGTTCCGATTGGCCGGTGGTCACGTGTTGTAAAACGGACATGTGTAACTACGTTGACAGTTTGAATTTGAATTTCAACCCAGATGATTCGTCGAATAGGAGTGTACCGAAAAAATCACAAAATGGTAGGTTTCAATTTAACGCGGTCGCCACTAGGGGGCGCTTTCGTAAACACTGACCAGGGAATCTTTCGTATTGAATCTGCAACACCGAAAAGATTCCAGTCACAAATCGAGTATGGGGACGTGGGTCTGAGAACAATCTTGATTGTTTGAGGGCTTGGCATAATTCCTTGAATATTTTGGCGAAAAGGATTTCGGTTTAGGTTCGAAAGGGGAGAAATTCGGGTTTTCAGATATTGACGAACGACGTATAACGTTCACGCAGTGTATTGAAATAGATGGGAGAGAAGTGAGCGGAGAGAGAGAAAGTGAGAGGGAGAGGGGGAGAGAGAGAGGGAGCGAGAGTGAGATGGATGTTTTCTATCAACTGTCAGTTAAATATTTTAACGATTAAAACTTTAGTTGAAATTCTGGCATCGCGTCTCGGCGTGGTATCAGGACAACGAACCTACAATCTATATACAGCCTCCACTCCGTGAAACTCCCTTCAAAATCGATTTTATTGTCGAAATTCAGAAGAAAAAATGCTTCGCTAAATTGGTTTTATTATATTAATTGAACGTGTACTGATTGCCCTCAGGGCGGGGCAGGGTGGAAATATGCTGAACAGAAATAATTAGACGTTCATATTTACTCAGTCAGTTTTAACATATTTCTATCAGATGTTTGCCTCCATTTCTCTTGCAATATCCACCTATAATCCAAAGCTCCGTGATGTCGGGGAATCTTGCAAATAATACGAATTGGTCAGAAGAATAAAAATGTTCTCTTATCATCAGAAGATGCTGCCCCCTTTACAGGTTTTTCAACTGGTCTCAGGCGCGGATCCAGGGGGCAGCACCTGGGGCACACGCGTGCTTCCCTCTAGATTTTCAATTGGCTGAAGACATCTAAGGGCTTCTAATGCGATTTTTTTATTTGGTTGAAACAAGCTCTAATTCTTGGAAATTGCATCTACAGGGTTTATGTTTTCAAAATTTTCGTGGGGCAGGGCCAGCAGACCCCTATTTGCTACGTGCGGATAGTGCATCTTTTTATTAATCAATGCCCTTTCCATCGGGTGCTACTCCAAGCTCTGGATCCGCCGCTGGTTCTGGAATGAAACGGCCGGCGGTGCGCGCAGTAGGTTGAGAGAGAGAGAGAGACTAACAATAATGTTATGGTATCTAAGTGTAGTGAGTTTACTTAGCGCGTTGTCAGTGTTCATCAATCAGAGAGCAGACGAGACGAGACGAGTTAACCATCTGTTACTGTTCGAAGTTAATCCGTTAACCTGCGGATAATCTTCCCTTCCGCCCGTTTGACGATTTATAGTAACAAAATTTTCGTTTGTTTTTTTTTGCAGTTAAACTAAACAAAAAACAATCGGCCGCTACTTCCGGCTCGGATGACGTCACATCAAACGATCGCGGACGGTATTCGTTGACGCGAGATGGCGCCACGTCACGGGAGGACTCGCCCGCGGTGAAAATGACCGTTTCGCAGCAGGATATCTGGTTTAAAGCGGCTGTGATAGCCGTGCCTATAGCCGGCGGATTTATATTAATATTACTGGTGCTATTAGCCATGCGCTTGCTTAAAAACGATCGTCGTGAACAGTCTCGGGCGCATCACAGCCTCGTCAAGGCGCAGTTATTCGTGGCCGATCATTTTTTCGACAAAAATTTAAAAAGAAGTCCGCATCGGACTTTTCGCGGCGCATGCGCCAATAAAACGTATAGTAATCACGTGTTCAGTGACGTCGGTATAAAAATCGATCCTAAAGAATACCCGTATGAGAAACTAGGCGGCCTTGACCTCGCTCATAAACAATCGTCGAGGAATTCGATAGTTTTAGTTCGACTTCCGGATGCGCAGAAAGACGTTTCAAACGTGTAGCGAACATTCAGTTGCGCAATGAATCGTGCTCAAAAATGTCGCCAAAATGACGCTCAAAATCATCATGTGCCCGAAACGGAACCGCTCTCGAACTAACCTCGGCAAGCGAGGTATCGTTCGAATCATCCATGACATCTACGTTTCGAAAAAAAGATTTATTCGAGTTGACAAATTTACAACTTTTGTTACTGTTTGTAAAAATCAGCTATTAAAAAGTGTCGTATGCATTTGTTACTAGTGGAGACATTGGGGGGAGGGGGGGAGGAGGGGGGAGAGTGGAAGAGTTTGTAATGTATTTGTGTAAAGTGGAGTGACGATAAAAATCGTCATTATTGTTGTATTTATTTTCAAGATTAAAATAAAAGATGAAAGAAAAAAATTATGCCTTTTTCGTTTTACTTGATTTCTGCTACAGAGAAAGAACTCTCTGCTGCTGTTCTGGAGAAATATGGGGATGTAAAAAGGTAACTTCTTTTTTTTAATTGGCTGCAGTCTGGCCGATCAGTTAACATCATAGCAGGCGACAAAAATCAATCCTAGCTCGATGGTAAGCCCGATCGTAACCCTAATAGGATTCAAACCTGGTACCTCCAGCGAAGCAGCCGAGCTAACCACGAGACCATTTGCGAAGTTTGGTCAGTGTGGTGGCTTCTGTGGTTTCTGTGGTGACTATTCACAAACAAAAGAACACCAAGAAATTCTACTTCTACGATAAAAACTTACGCACAGGGATTCGGTTGGGGGCTAAGGTTTCAATCCTTGGGACAACCCCAGCTCGGTTTCGAACTCCGTACCTCTAGCAAGCAAGCCGAGCGCGCTAAACACTAGGCCATAGACCAGAATTGATTGGCGAGCGTTGTACGGTCAGTGTGGTAGCCGGTGACAACAGGCCAATACTAGGTTTCTGCGTTTATCAAACGGGCCAACACTAGGGTAACTACGTTTATCAAACAGGCCAATACTAGGGTAACTACGTTTATTAAGCAGGCCAACACTAGGGTAACTACGTTTATCAAACAGGCCAATACTAGGGTAACTACGTTTATCAAACAGGCCAATACTAGGGTAACTACGTTTATTAAGCAGGCCAACACTAGGTTAACTACGTTTATCAAACGGGCCAACACTAGGGTAACTGCGTTTATTATGTAGGCCAACACTAGGGTTACTGCGTTAATTAAACAGGCCATTAAACAGGGTAGGCGAGTCTGCCCGTAAATTCTTGCTAGATTTACGGGCAGACCTATTTGACACGTGGGCTTACGGGTGTTTCGTGAATACGGCCCCAGGTGTGGTGACCTACGGCTGCTTCAGGCTTGGTGAAACAATGGTTTTCATTTATCTAGACCCCAGCGATCATACTCGCCGTTAGCGCTATATCGCAATATCGATTTAACAACTTATCAATGAGGTTTATCAGGTTTATCAGTAAACAGGATAAGACTGGTTCATTTCTTAAAACTATTGCATGACATTGACGACACACGCTAAATAGGAGCAGACGATATAAAAGCAAGCGCGATTCCTTGTGACTGTGACAGTACAACTTACATATAAACCCCGTCTCCAGTGGTCGGTATCACTGGTCCGAAGGGTAGTGTCTCAGTTTCAGCAGGGGACTCTTCTGAACTCAAAGGATCTTAGGATTATTGTACTGCGATTAACATTTCAAACAGCTGTCGCGTTTTCAACAGACAATTTCGTCAGGAATTTCATTTAGCTTTCCGTTCGATTGAGACTAAGAGATATTTCCGTTTGCGAGAAATCTCTCTATCTCTTGGATTCTGAAGCTAATACAGGAGACACTCGTAGACAACGTTCTTATATTTCGGTTTTAAAAGTCATCTTGGAACTTAATCGAAAAATGTGATTCTTGATTTTGAATCCGCCTTCGAACAATCTTGTCATTTTCGCAAAGAATATTCAATATTTCGTCGATCGAACTGTCCTAGAGGGATAAATTCGCGAAAATGAATTTCCTAGGTAACCCTACCGACGCGAGTAGCGTGATCAGTATGAGCGACTGGGAGAAGGAGGAAGTGAATCGCAGACGTCGAGGGGACGACGACGCCTTCGATTTAGAGTTCACCTCTCATTCGGAATCCGAAGATCGCCGAACGCTGATTACGCGGCGCTCGAAACGCACGGGTTCCCGCGCTAAGTACACGGAAACCAGTGAGTACACCAGCGAAGAGGAGGTCGGTTTCATTTCACGCAAAACGAAATCTTACGGCAGTAACAACGTCAGTTTGCACAACTCTTTCCGTAACGGTCACGATCACGCGAGCGGTTTGGGTAAATTTTCGAATTCCCAGCTGAGTATCGACGGCACTGCGGAGAAAATCACTTTAACTTGGAATAACGTGAACGTATATTTACCGGCGGATGGGCGCGGATGTTGTAAAGGCGAGAGCGATTACGTCAAACATATACTGAAAGATGGTAAGTGTAAGAAATAGATTCCTGGAAATATCGCAGGGGCTGCTGTTATTCCTGGAAATATCACTGGGGCTGCAGTTATTCCTGGAAATATCACAGGGGCTGCTGTTATTCCTAGAAATATCACAGGGGCTGCAGTTATTCCAAGAAATATTGCAGGGGCTGCAGTTATTCCAAGAAATATTGCAGGGGCTGCAGTTATTCCAAGAAATATTGCAGGGCCTGCAGTTATTCCTAGAAATATCGCATTAGCTGCAGTTATTCCTAGAAATATCGCAGGAGGCTCTCACAACTACCTGACTGAATTATAATCATAACGTTATATCATAACTGGACCTATAATTGTGGAACTGATGGGTTCAAAACTGTGGAACTGGGTTCAGAACTGTGGAACTGGGTCCAGAACTGTGGAATTGGGTCCAGAACTTTTGAACTGGGTCGAGAACTGTGGAACTGGGTTCACAACTGTGAAACTGGGTCTTGAGCGACTGTAATTGAATTTCCCACTATCATGAACTGAATGACTATTTTAAACTCCTTTACTTCAAAGTGCTTAACGAAAATTTGATACATTCAGAAAACACATTAAACATCGTGGAACATTGTGAGAGGTTGAACAGTAAGATTTCTATCCATTGAAAAACTGTTGAATTTTCCGTAAAAATATATTTCGCTTGAATCGAGAATAGTGAATTCAATATTCCGCCATCTTGAATTACTGAGCCTGGCACTGCCTACACCACAGTATAGGCAGCACTACAATAGGTGTTTTAGTTAAACTTAGATTGATTTCTAAGATTGATTGGCCCGATTCAACGGAAATTTACCCTCATTGAAAGAGAGTCATGTGATCAAAATAATAATTTTCCATCAGTGACAAAAGTCAAGTATTTGTTCTGATTACTATTTTCAGTAAGTGGAATGATAAAACCCGGGTCATTGTTAGCGGTTATGGGAGCGAGGTAAGTAAAATCGCTTATCACTTATCAGTTCGTCACTCGTGGATCGTGGTTTACCTCTACACGTGTCACGTGGTTCGCATACGGCAGATAACAACAGACGATGACCCGAAATACTCACACGAGTTGCCCATACATTGAAATCTGTTCTGTTCTGTTTGCTATAAGTCGTTCAGATCTTGGGCTGGTTGCATAGTCGAGACTTAAGTCCAAAAGTGGACTTAAATCTTAAGACTGGTCTCAGGTTGTTAGATAAGCTATAGAAATAAGATGGTCTTAGACTTGTCTTAAGTCTAAGCCCTGACTAAGGAACCGGCCCCTATAGGAACAAAACAGATTTTTTTTTGTTCCTCTGAAGATGAGGTTTAGTTTTAACATCGAAACTGTAAGATTGGTCATAGAACTAGGATGAGATTAGACTGGTCTTAAGTTGTTAGATTAGCTATAGAACTAAGTTGGTCTTTGATTGGTCTTAAGTCTATGCCATGACTATGCGACCGGCCCCCGAGACTTACCCAATGGATTGTTCATTTAACCCCACGACAGGACCCTGGCCTTTAAAGTGTCGCCCGCACCACACTATAAGCAGCCAGCAGGACTCGAACCCTCCTGTCACACTGCAATAATAGTGGATGCAAACAGCAAACACGCATTGGGCCTTAAATCTGTTATGTTTATGTTTGTCATAATTTCATACATTATCTTGAAGATACGAGATATATCTTTAGATAGAAATAATAACACGAATCGAATATAGATGGCGAATGAGTGGAGTATCGCCAGTCTACGGAGAGAAATACAACCTCATATTTCATCATAAATTTAAAATCTTATTTCAATTAGAAAATTAACAAAAGTGAAATTGAAATGATTTTATATGATTCCGTTTAGTTAAATGAATTTGGAAGAAATATTCTATTTTACAGTAAGGATGAAAAAATGATACCTTGTTTCTCCTAATCGACCGGATCACGGTAAACTGCAATAAAATATTTGATCATTTGAATATTTTATCAGCAGAAATGAGAAACAATGTATCAATTTTTTTTAGCCTAAAATTCATATTTTTGATATAAACTGTACTCCTGATATATGGCTGTATCGATGATATTTGTAGCGGGGCGGGTAAATCGACCCTACTGAACGTGTTGACATACAGAAACAGAGGCAAGTTGAAAGTGACCGGTGACGTGAGAGTAAACGGTCAACGAATCGGAGAGGGGATGACCGCTATGTCCGGCTATGTACAACAGGATGATCTGTTTATTGGAACTCTCAAGGTCAGAGAACATCTCTGGTTTCAGGTAAGGTCGAGGTCAATTCTGTTATCTTATTTCGATTTTTCTGTATGATTTATTTCATATTTTGGATTATCCGATATTGTGATATATATATATATATATATATATATATATATATATATATATATATATATATATATATATATATATATATATATATATATATATATATATATATATATATATATATATATATATATATATATATATATATATATATATATATATATATATATATATATATATATATATATATATATATATATATATATATATATATATATATATATATATATATATATATATATATATATATATATATATATATATATATATATATATATATTTGGATATCTCTGATATTGTGATAATATTTGGATATTATGATATTTTGGATATCCGATATTGTGATATTTTGGATATCTAGCATTGTTATATTTTTGGGATATCTGATATTGTGATATTTTTTGGGATATCTGATATTGTGATATTCTAATATATTCAGGCAATGCTACGAATGGATCATCATATATCTTATAAAAAACGTCTCCAGCGAATTGAAGATGTTTTACTAGAGGTAAATAACACAAACGAAATAAATGTTCAAACAATTTGTTGTTGATAGTTTATTTCGATGTTGTTTATTATATCAATTTTATCAAACTGATAATTTTTCAAACAATTGTGGATAGCTGTAAATTATAGTATATTTTGATGTTGTTGATTACATTGTAGTTAGGACTGATGAAATGTGCTGACAGTATTATAGGAATCCCCGGCAGAACTAAAGGCATCTCCGGTGGAGAAATGAAACGTCTCTCATTCGCTTCTGAGGTTTGTAACTTTTTAAGTTTGAAGCCACAGGTTCCAGCAACAACTCCGGGTTAGTGTTGTACAGTCGAATAACACCAGCCTAAGCTGATTTCGGT
This sequence comes from Tubulanus polymorphus, assembly GCF_964204645.1. Classification (NCBI taxonomy): domain Eukaryota; kingdom Metazoa; phylum Nemertea; class Palaeonemertea; order Tubulaniformes; family Tubulanidae; genus Tubulanus; species Tubulanus polymorphus. Next base: position 12,939,404 of record NC_134034.1, read on the forward strand.
TCCATTTCAATCAAGACAATTTTCGACACTAAAGTCTCACGACTGTGCGACTGGTTCCTGTAATCGTCGGGTATAGAGTCGTTAAAACCGTTAAACAGAATTTGAATTCAAATATCACTACGAACGTTGTACGTTTCATTTAAGATGAATTTCACCCTTTCGCCATCTATACTCAATTCATGTTCAGATACAAAGCGATCTAGCCGGTGATGTTTATTTTTTTAAAAATTTGATTGCAGGTTCTAACGAACCCACCTCTGATGTACTGCGATGAACCGACATCAGGTCTCGATTCGTTCATGGCTCAGAATGTAATTCAAACTCTAAAGAATCTAACGGCTAAAGGGAAAACAATAATGTGTACGATTCACCAGCCCAGTTCTGAAGTATTTGAAATGTTCGATCGTCTGTTATTGATGGCTGAAGGTCGAGTTGTTTATTTAGGTCCGGCCGCTAAAGCGAGTGGATATTTTAAAAAGTAAGTCACATTCCGGGGCCTCACGAATGGCCTAAGAATGTAATGTTATTTCTAGGAATAAATTGTGTTTTTTCCTAGGGGTGAAGTGTTATTTCTAGGGATGAATTGTTTTTTTTCTAGGAATGAATTACTATTTCTAGGAATGTATTTTTGATTATTTCTAGGAATGGTTTCGTGTGTCCTATGAACTATAATCCAGCTGATTACTACGTCCACACTCTAGCTATAGTTCCCGGACGCGAGGAGGAGTGCCGGAAGAAAGTCGACGTAAGACCAAATAACAAACATGGCGGCCTACATAGAAACACCCCTATGACGTCATAAATTTTTCGAAGTGTTCATGAATCAGATGACAGACGCAATTTAATGACGTCATAGATTGATCCATGGAAGCGGCCATCTATTATTGAAGGATTTATAGATTGAATCTCTGGACAATTTTATGACGTCATTGGGAGACTTATGAAAGCAGCCATCTTCATATTGATATATTTATATTTTTCAGAAATTCTTCAACGACTATGAGACGTCAGATTTATTCAATGAAGTCATGGATGATATCGAGAATGTTACAAACGCCGCAACAACCGAGGGCGACTTCCTAGTAAGTAGAAAATATCGGAGCCTTCCTCGATCGTTGCGAACATCCCGGAGAGCCTTCCTCGATCGTCGTGACTCGGCCAGGAGGTATATAGGTATATCCCGGAGAGCCTTCCTCGATCGTTGTCACTCGGCCAGGAGTTATATCCCGGAGAGCCATCCTCGATCGTCATCAAGCTTATCTCACGCCCACCGCTCCCCCGCTGATAAATTGACCATGTATACAGTGTTGATTGTATTGTAATTTTGGTTCTTCCTCTGCGGTGGTCATTTTCAGAAAATTCTAAAGTAATATCGACGATGAATTCATTGTTGAAAAGTAATGAGAAAATGTCGATTTTAATTACTCAGAGTAGGTCGTGCCGCAATAACAACACCCAAAAAATATCAAGGAAATTGCCTGCGACGAGTTTTCATCAAAGGCAAGACGAAAGACGAATTCTTCTCGTGACATTTCTGTCTTTTTGAATTTTTGATCGATGATTTAAATAAAAAATTATAGTTTGTTTGTCCTTCGGGATTGTTTCTCCCGATCATTCGCGTTTAAAAGTGAAAATTACCAGGAAATCCTTCTTCAGGTTTTCAATTTTTTCGAAAAAAGATAAATTCTCTGTGAAAAATACTCGAATGATAATATATCTCTTTGCTCTTCGATTTCAAAACGCTGTTGGCCTAACGGAATAAATTCTTTGTTGGAAATCTTCCAATATTTAATGGGAAAGTCGGTACCGATATCCCCTACACCGAGCGAATATAAAACACCTAAAACTTTGATGAATCTTTGACGTCGACAGTGAGAGAGGTTCAACACTGATTGATTTGTTACTAAACTGCGCGACATGTTATAGCAAAAAGTGGAGAATCTGCCGCCTAAATGTCTACGCCTGATGATGATGAAATATGAAAATATGAAAATTAGCCCGACCACAGCTCTCCCTGACAGGTGTTTTGACTGGTGACCAGTCAGATGTGGTGGCCGGTGACCAGTCAGGTGTGGTGACCGGTGACCAGTCAGATGTGGTGACCGGTGACCAGTCAGGTGTGGTGACCGGTGACCAGTCAAGTGTGGTGGCCTGCGACCAGTCAGGTGTGGTGACCGGTGACCAGTCAGATGTGGTGACCGGTGACCAGTCAGGTTTGGCGGCCGGTGACCAGTCAGGTGTGGTGACCGGTGACCAGTCAGGTGTGGTGACCGGTGACCAGTCAGGTGTGGTGGCCGGTGACCAGTCAGGTGTGGTGGCCGGTGACCAGTCAGGTGTAGTGACCGGTGACCAGTCAGGTGTGGTGGACGGGTCTTTGTTAAGGCTGGTCTTTTAAAATCGGCCCCTTCACTGCATGAATACCTCAATGAAAAACAGCATGGCAACCAATAGAATCTTGAATTCCATCAGTGTCTAGTTTTATCAAACACGTAACACGTGACTGGAACAGGCGTATTGAGTTATTGATTTTACATTAGATGCTACAAAAAAGCGGCGCCGCTGCAGAATAAGACACTCATTTTACATAATCTAATTATTCGGCGGGTTAGAAATAAGAGAGAGAGACGAGCCACTCGATCTTAGAGATCTAAATCTACTTCAGTTGTTTCCTTTTCTTTCTTAATTCTTTTCTTTCTAGATCGAAGACGAAGAAGAGGCTTTCTCCGATCGATCCAGGTAAGGTCTCGTCGTGCAGACGATACGCATCCCCGATATTAAACGCCATCCGCGCAGACACGATTTTTACATCGAAAAATCGTTAAAATCACGGTCAAAATCTTCTATACGGACATTAAACAATTTCTGTTCACTAAGTATCCGCTAAAAATACCATAGTCTGCTATCCGCGGTGAGAGTCGTATCGTCTCCGTATTCTAACCTTGGACAACTACGATTTACAGCAGAACACTTTAGAAAACAAGGTCCTAGTTTTCAGAAAATGACTATCGTAAAAGTCGTTTAGTATTGAACTATGAAACGATAAAATACGGCCTGTCTCAGGTAAAGCCGAATGTTCCGTTTCTCATATTCTAAAATGTATACAGTTAAAGTCCGTCATAAGTCGGCCATCCAATACCACTGCTCTCTTTTTTAAATCTTAAAATAGGGATTGTCCCTGTTATTCATTTGGTTGGTAAATTTCGTTTGAATTTTTTGATTGAGTGTCCCTTACAGACCCACCACACCTGCCGGGAGCGAAACAGGGAGAATGATTTTTGAAATCGGAAATCGAAGTTCTCTTGCTCCCTAAACGCCAGCATTTTTCACGGAACAGATTTGCTCAATCCAACTCAAATTCATTGAAAATATTACCACGTATTCGTTAACGCTGTCACAGTCGTGTTATAACGCCATATTTTTCATCGGTCTCAACAACTGCGCCGTTATAAAGGACTTTAACTGTATATTGAATTTCGTAATTTACAGATATAAAGCATCGTTTTGGTGGCAGTTCTATGCTGTTTTCTGGCGCTCATGGGTCGGTACTTACCGCGACGTTTACGTGTTCAATACAAGACTTATACAAACTATTGTAAGTAACATTTCGATATAACGATATAGTGTCAGAATAATTTCAATATTTCATATGTCGAGAAAATATTCTTATTTTGTAAACGAGTTTAAAAGCTTGGCATGTGACGTCATCCGATGACATAGCACATCACGTGGCCTATGAACCATATAGATGTAGATTTAAACAAACATGGCGGCCTACACAACCCCCTCCCCCTCAGAGGGGCGTGGACTCACTGGGTCTCCTGCTAGGCGAGCACGTAATAGAATAGAGAATGGTTTATTTCTCTCTAACCAAACATTGGTATAAAGAGGTTACAAGAATTTATACAATTAACCCATCTAGTAGCGCCCTCTATGTGAATATCCGCTTGAATAAAGACGCCCCCTGGTGGTGTATTATGTAGATCGTAGCTGTAATGGTTGGGTCAATGTTTTGGCAGTTGGATAAGACTGAGTTTGCCGGTATCACCAGCACTAACGGAGCGCTGTTCTTTACTCTTACATATAATACGTTATGGAGAGTATTCGCTACTGTTACAGTGAGTTCACCGTGGTTACCGTTTCTATAGTAACTACGTTCTATACTAACCCGCTACCATCGACAGACGTAAACTCAAAAATAGCGCCACCTTTTAGGGAAATACGGCAGTTTGTTTATGATAAATTTTCCGAAATTGAATTGATTTAATTTGATTTTTCTTTTTGAAATAATTTTTCGATGAATATTTTGACTGTAGGTCATGTCTATAATATTCGGTATTCTGTATTTGAGTAACGACGCGACCTCTGGCGACGGAATCCTAGGTATCAATGGCGCTATTTTCTTTACGATCATATGGAATTCTACTCGCGTAGTAATGACGAATGTAACAGTGAGTGTCGGAACTATTCCGTCGTAGGCGGATAACGATGATTAATCGCGCATTGATCGAGTGAGGAAGCCGCTATCGATCAATACGCCCTCTATTATCAATCAGCGTAATTAGGGGTATTCTGAATCACGTGATCTAGTCGCCATCTCCTGAGACTGGTGTCGCGGAATCAGATGCCTCAACGGCAGATTGACTGATTACATTGAAGAGTCACATCGGGGCAGCAGCTGACTTTTACCCTTCTATTGTAAGGGGGGGGGTCGTTCTATGACGCCGGTATAACAAGCTGTACGGGCGTGAATTCAAAATGTGAATCGATTGAAATATCTTTAGCAAATACAAGAAATTAAGTATTTGTGTTTATTTTGCGTTGCGACGATATTTTCAAAGTAAATATCCTACATCACGGAGCCTGCGTGTCAAGTAGTCTAGGGTACACCCTCGCGTGTTGGTTATTGGAGTGTATTTGTTTGAACCTTGTTTGAGCTTTGATGATTGAAAGTCGTGACCGCCGCTTCACTGAGAACCTCAGTATCTGATGACAAATAAGACACAAACGAACTAATATTCACAGCAGCCTACTATCATATTACTGTGACTTAAAGTCCGTACATGATGCGATATAAATACATGTAATTATAAATAGCAAAAATGACGCAATTTCTTCACTTTGAAACAAGGCACTGTATCAGTAATACTTCGTAAGCAACAAGATAATTTGAGCCGCAATGCGTGTCTCTCGTCGCCCGCATGCGCCTGACCGTTCAGTAAATCGATATATTCTATTTGGCGTGTATATAGGTGATATCTCTACTGGTGGGTGCTGTTTGGTTGGAAAGTAGCACCGTCCGCGACACAAACGGGGTCCTGTTTTACTATATCATTGCCGTATCGGGGCGTTACGTGTTTCAAACAGTTTCAGTGAGTGCGTTGTTGAGAACCTCACTAGCCGCAGCCCGCTTTCCGATAGCGAAATATATATAATTATGTATATTCAAAAGAATGAAAATTAAATCACAATACGGAACTCAAATCAGGGGCAATACCTGTTAATTAGGGGTAGGGAGATCATCCTTAATCTCCCTCACTAGGTGGAGCCCGCGGGGGTCAGGATTCTTTATTTTGACTACTGGTCTTCAATAATTGAAAATGTTTAAATTCAAATTATGGTTTCTATGGATACAGGTAATATCGCTGGTTGTTGGATTGTTGTTTATGAGTGAAGGCGGTTCCAGTTTGAATGAAGTGGCCATTTTGAATATAAACGGTGCTTTGTTTTATATGGCTATATTTTCAACATTCCGCAATTTGATGGGAGTCATTTCAGTGAGTCGTCTGCGCGCGCACAACGCGATCACATGGCACCGAGATCACAAAAGTGATCGCATCCACCTTGTATAGGCTGTTCTAATTTCGGTGGCGGAATATTATCAAAATTAATTAGACAATATCCGGGAGCCCGAGTGAAGTTTCCGAGTACACAGTATTAGTGCAAGTTTCAACTCCCCTCATTGCCCGATCCACGCTCTGTTTCACCATACTCGTGAAACAGGTGATCGTGAGCTTGGTCGTAAGCGCCTGCGGCTACTACGACCGCAGCAGAAGTACAGATGGCGCTAGCAGTCTCGATGTCAGTCCAGCAGCCGAAGAGATTGACCGGAACGATGATGTTTTTTTTTGTGATGGGATGGTATAATAGTAATACTAGATTTTCGGAACACGCGTTTATGAAATTGTTTTGGCCGCTTGGCTTTTCGAGCTTTGAAGCTTCAAATGACAAAATAAGAGCCTCGGCATTTCACAGTTTTTAATTCAGCGCGTTCTCTCTCCCTCTTTTATCCACGGAACAGTTAAGCGCTGTTGTGATCGGTATAAGCGCCTTCGGTGCCCAGATTTACTACGACCGCAGCGGAAGTATAGATGGCGCTAGTAGTAGTCTAGATGTCAGTCCAGCCGTTACTAAGACGTTGACCGGAATGATGATGTATTTCGTCATCAATATGACCTGGGAGAACATGATTTGGATCCTAGATGTATGAACAACACATTTACCTCGGCTCGTTCGCGAGCAATTTCCCCGCTTGGCTTTTGAGCTTTTTTGAGCTTCCAACACGGCATTCTTAATATTCACATTTTGAATTTACGTCTGTTGCGCATGCGCGATTCGGCTTGAACGGTGTTAAAATTTGAATAATGATTATATCCACCGAACTCGATAGATGGCGCCACACGTTTGACGGTTTACATTCATTCCGCTTCTTTCTGAAGCTCATGTTTTATTTACAGTTTTGATTTTTCAAAAAAAGAAAAATGAAAATGTCCTACTTTTTCGTTACCAGATTGTGGCTATCTTAGCGGCAACGCTATATTACGGTCAGGACTCGTCGCAGGAAGACAGTATCATGAACATAAATGGTTGTATGTTCTTTTTCCAAACGAACATGAGTTTCGCAAATCTGTACATGGTTCTACAAGTGAGTGGAGTGAATGTCATCCGTCAACTAGTATTACCCCAGTCCCCACGCACATCCGTCGATTAGTGAACACGATTGTCAATAATACTGTGTACTCGGGCGGCTCCGGTCTTTGACTGTACTGGGCTGGCTCCGTACTTTGATTGCACTGGAGTAGCTCCAGTGTTTGTAATTGAACTGGGCGGTCCGGTGTTTGAGATTGTACTCGGGCGGCTCCGATGTTTGATTTCGGGTAAATTCAACGTTGATTTCTTAATCGCTATTTTGAATAATTTGAGGCTATGCTAAACACCTCCCACAACTCACCTAGAAAACTACCATATCCCGCGTAATATAACCGATTAAACCGGGGTCAATTTCACACCAACCTGGATTCTAGTTGTTGTGATAATATTATCGAGAATGCTAACACATTTTCAATTATAGCAATTATTTTCAACAGTGAAATTGTACCCCCACACCCCTACGACAGTGAGCACGGACAGTGGATTGCGTTCTGTGAATTGGTAATTGCTCGAACGCAACATGATCAAAACAAGATTCTCGATAATCATCAGAAATCAACGTAATATGTCGACCACGATTCCACTCGATAAACCGAGATATATCTTAATAAAGTGTGTCCAATTAATTGATGGATTTATTTCGGAATAAAATTCACAGTTAAAGACACTCGAGATGTTAAACCAATGTCTCAGTAATTATCGAATGCATGGTCATCAGATTTCGAATTTTAAAACTAATATCGACCTCCTGGGGTTGCAGGAGTTATCTCAAAGTTCGATGACTCAATTAACAGTCGACACGTATAAAGGACATGATAATAGCTGTTATCTGATGGAGTTAACTCTTTTGAGAAACTGTGAAGAGGGTCCAGAATCAAGGACGAGCTATAGCTTGAAGAGCGAGCGGGTGGGGGGGAGGCGTTTGATTTGAGAAACTTTGTCCATATTGCAAATCGTCTTGCGTCTTATCTGGCATTGATTGAAGATAAAATCGGTTTTTAAATGATCTATTTTTCTAAAATGAAGTCCGAAGAAACGATTATTTACTGATTTAGATATAATCTATGATTTTAAAACGTTGATTTTAGACCAATATTGATTTTGCTCATGCGCCAAAACCGCCTACCATAATATCATAAACAACTATATAATCAACAGTTATATTCGAATATATATTTACAACATTATTTAGAAATTAAGATCACACAAAAAGTTTATAATCATCTGTTGTGAAAAATAGATAAAAAAGAAAAACTGTTTCTAAAAATGCAAAATTGAAATGAAGATGAAAAAGAAGAATTTCAAATTATCGATTATTGAATAAATTATTAATTTCTTTTGAATTGAAATTGAATTGTAGAATATAAATATATTTCAATCGATGAATTTGCAGGTTTTCCCCACGGAAATGCCGCTGTATTTCAGGGATTACTCCAACGGAATGTATCGTCCTATCATCTACTTCACCTGCAAGTCACTTGCCGAGGTAAGCGTCTACGTCTATTTCATATCGAAGCCGCCATCTTGGATTTTGCCGAAACTTTGCCCAGATCTCGTGTGATCTTAACGAAATCATAACGTGCTCCAAGATGGCCGCCGTTTCAATGCACGATTGTTAAGATTTTGTTGAAGAAAATCTTTGAAAGTATTTTTCATGATAATGTTTGTCTATTTTTGTCGTAGCTACCGATATTTATCGGTTTGCCGGCTCTGTTTGTCGTCGTTTCCTACTGGATGGTCGGTAAGTATTACACGATATATCGCAACGCCACGCGATTGTGAAATATAGAAATTCATCAAAATCTCTATTCGCTACTCTTCCGGTTTCTCGTAAAAGTGTCAAAATTCAATTTCGAATCTAACGTATTATTTATAACTGCAGGTTTGTACCCGGATGCCGGTAAATTCTTCGTCTGTTTAGTAACGGTCATCATTGTTGCCAATACAGCTGTATCGTTCGGTGAGTGTCACGTGACCATCATATGCTCGCCTAACGCGATAGATGGCGCATAATTTGAATTGAATTGATTTGAATTGAAATCAACAAAATTGCTCAGATTTTAATTGAAACGTATACGAATGTGTTAATTAAACTTGTTGTCCATTAGTTAAGTGAAAAAAAACTTCAATCTGACCAGATTCTGATTTTGAAAATGGTTCATTGGAACGTCAGATTCTCTTTAAAGTTTTCTTCAGTTTATTGTAGGTTTTCGCTTTGCATTAACGTTTATTATTGTTATCCTTATTAATATTGACATAATTATTATTATTATTATTATTATTATTATTATTATTATTATTATCAGGTTATATGATATCTACATGCAGCAGTACTGTGAAGATAGCCATGTCGCTGGCGCCACCTTTAACGATTCCTCTCATGTTATTCGGTGGATTCTTCCTCAATTCGGGGTCAGTTAAAATCTGAACTTTTTCACATTATAAAATATCTCATCAAACCAGACAAAGTTCAGGGGCTCCATTTGCTCAAAAGTTGGTTAGAGAGTTCACCAGTGGGTAGTTGACGTGGTGACAATGGAAAGTTCATTGTTACCACGGTATTTATCCATCAGTTATTTTTAACCAACTTTTCAGCGAATGGCTCTTGAAAGTTTTTCCAGAATAAGGATTTACCCCCGGGGGCCTTAATTCTTACCGCTATTTTGTTATTTTCAAAAATTTTTTTTTTTACAGATCGATTCCGAAATTTCTCGAATGGTTGAAATATTTGTCGTGGTTTCAATACGCAAATGAGATACTAGTAATTAACCAATGGGATCAAGTGACGTCAATAGGTACGCACGTGACTTCATTGAGAATTCAGTCGGAAATTGAAGTTTGTAAATTCAAACATCTGTCTGAAATTCAGTTTCCTCAGAAGAAATCGTGAAATATTCATCATAGTTTGACATGTTTTGATATAAACGCTGAATGCGGTGATATATCATCGTGTGACGTATCTGTCAGCAATTGTATAGTGCGTTCTGAAATATTCGTCACGTTTCCTATTTTGCAGCTTGTTCAAATATTAACAGCACTCTTTGTTATAACGATGGAAACGAGGTTATCGCAAGTTTGAATTTCGATAAGGTAAAAGGTTTTAACGGTTTTAACGGCTGCTACAACTAATGGCTCTTATTTACAACACAACATCTTGAATTATTTGTGGGATGTCACATTTACCTGCCCGGAAGTCGACAGTTCAACAAGGTACCCGGATAAGAATGACGAATTTTTTTGTTTTTGACTTTTTCAGAATAATTTCGGTTGGGATTTTCTGTATTTGTTTTGTTTATTGTTCGGCTATCGACTGGTGGCGTTCCTGGCGTTATTGATAAGAACTAAACGTCACAATTAAACCCACCGGAAGCAGCGATTCGAACTCAGACCAGAATGCCTCAGTAACGTACAACCGGAACAGGAAGTACTGTGCGTACAAACCGTTGTACGTCGAAGTTGTTTTTTGGTTGTTTCTATTTTCTCGTGAATAATGAGTTATCAAACTGTGAACGATCAGATCCATTAATAATTAATTTTTGTTAATCGTTTATTACTCACACAATTATTACCATTATGAAATATTATTACTAATAAACAAATATTATATAACAATACTTAAGTTTAGTGTAAATGTCATTTCGTAGAGGGCGCTCTATCTTTTTTCTGCCGACCATTTTGTTTTCGATCTATGCGCATGCGTATCACACGTTCTATACAGTAGGCGAGTTTTCCTTCATTTTCTGTTTCCATTTTTACTGGTTGCTTGCGACGGCTTTACTTAGTCCACGCACAGAAAGCTATTATCCTTCTCTCTTCTAATGATTGTGCTTGTTTTTTACGATTGTTTCTTTGTTTTTATTTCTCGTTCAATCTCTATGTGCACCCCCTACACCCTCCCCTTGGATTCGCCCTGATTTTGGTAAAACTGTGCTCCTATTTCTCGAGTTCTCAGATATTCGGATGATTTCATCTGAGCGATTATGCGTCATTTGGAGACAGAATTTCATCGGCGGATATTTACAGCAGCCGTCTGTTACGGGGGGAGTAGGGAGAGGGGGGTAGGTATCGAGGGGCGGGTGGCTGCGAATGAACACCTCGGATATTACCGTCTCGTGTATCGGGTTACCGTAAAAACTGTGAGTTGAGATATTTGATCGAATTAGAATCATTGTCAGCACGCTCTCTCTCTCAGTCTCAGTCTCTCTGGGTTTGTAGTATCGCATTACCAATAATATCTATACATCTATTACTGAAATTGATGATGCACCAGACACAAAAATATCTTCTCTCTCCCCTCTCCAATTTCTTCTCTCTCTCTCCCTCTCTCTTCTCTCCACTCACCTCTTTATTGTCTCCTCCCTCTCTCCTCTCTTCTCCCCCCTCACTCCTCTCCTCTCTCCTCTCTCCTCCCCATCATCTCTCCTCTCTCTTTTTTCTCTCTCCTCCCTTCTTTCCTCTGCCTCCTCTCTCCTCCCTTCTCTCCCCTCACCTCTCTTCTCTCTCCTCCCTTCTCTCCTCTGCCTCCTCTCTCCTCCCTTCTCTCCCCTCACCTCTCTTCTCTCTCCTCCCTTCTCTCCTCTGCCTCCCCTCACCTCTCTTCTCTCTCCTCTCTCCTCTCACTCCTCTCACTCCTCTCCTCTCTTCTCTCCTCCCTCCATCTCCCCTCTCTTCTCCTCTCTCTTGAAGAAATACAATGGTTCCTATTCCGAAATAACAAACGAATAACAATTTTTACGTAATTTTTTTAGGAGTTTATTTCGACCGGATTCTCAGAACACAATGAATTATACAAAAAACCTTTACAAAAATCCGAAGAAATTCATTTTCCACATCGATCGGGCTGTGGACAATTTCATTATATTTCCAATTATCCAAGTATATGTCTGTAGGATAGGGGGGGGGGGGGAGAGGGGAGAGAGAGTGGGTGCGCATTGAACTAAATACAGAGTTTATATACCCCTGAGGAACAGACGACGGTTAACACTAAAATGCGGTCGATGTTTTCAATTTAGAAATAAAACACTTTTATTGAATTAAATTCGATTGGTTTTGATTGTTCTCCGCGCGAGCGCGCTACGACCGAAGTGACAGACATATCGTCTGCTGAATACCTCATGCTCACTCGGGAATACGTTGAAAAACTAAGGTATCAGTTTTCCACACAGGAATTTGCTCCCTAGCCGGGACTCTAAAAACTGATGAAACGTTAGCCAAATTGTTTTCGAAAAATTTTTTACGAATCTCAAGTTAACTGTGACGTGTTAAGGGGCGGGGGAGGGGGGGGGGGGCTGTGAAGGGGCGTACAGGGGTAGCGTGACACTATGTTGTTTTTCTCAAAGTAAATTCGTATCGTGATTGTTGGAATAAGAAAATCTCGCGAGATCTCGTGAGAATAGAAACAGAATCCGCTACTGGTGAGAACCGCAATCTGGTTAATCGTCTGCCAATGCGCCCAGCGACCGTTGCACCGACAGTCACGTGTTAAATTCGAATTCATTAAAAAACAACTTTTAAGTTTTCGATTTCCCTTTGCTGTTTGCGCATGCGCAATACGTCTCATCGATAAGCGTTTCATCTGGTGCTGGGGATTTCGTTTCGGATGAAGTCACGTGTCATGTGTCACGTGCGCGTATTGCGCTGAAGGAAAACAGTCACGTGATGATCGTCTTAAACTCGAGGGGTTTCGATCGGGTTTTTAGATGAAAGCACGACACGCGCGCCCCCTAGTGAGCTGTCTGTCTCGTTCTACGTGGTCCGGCCAAGAACTGAAATAAGAAATCAAAAAGAAATTAGATTCACAGGTCTAACTTTCAAAGGTGTTCTTAGATTGAATCTGAGAAGCCGTATTCGATGTTTAGGCAACTGTTAACAGTATCGCTGCAACGATCCCGCCCTAGAAATAAGAATTTGAGATTTGAAGAGATTTTTACTGCGGTTGTTAGTTAATATATATTTAGTTATTCGATATTTTCTATGGTTTAATGGGTCCGTTTCACAATCCCACCCTAGAAGTGGGAATTAGAGATTTGAAGATGTGTTTATTGGATGATTTTGATGGTTATGCGGGTCATTTCACAATCCCAAGTGTTACCCAGGAGAGGAAGGGTGTCGGTTGATGATCGATTGATATCTCTTACTATTATTTCGAGCGTGTAAAGTGTCAAATTTCATTCACACGTACACTGCCTCAGTCTCTCGCGAGATATTCGACAATCTCGCGAGAATTGTCCGTCGGTTGATAATGAGTTTTCTCACTGAGCGTCACAGGTTTCATTCTCGCGTCTTACGAAATTGTGCGCCAACATCATTTTCATCCGGTACGGAAATCGACACCGAGTCTGAAGTTTTCGCACCGAACGTTAAGTGAAACCGTCTCGAAACGCGTCGACAGAACAGGAAAATATCATCCAACACTTCTTCTCGCGTTTCGATTCAGTTATAACCATTTATCGCCACCAAGCGGTTTTTATCGGAACTAATCTCCCGTCAATGTTATGAGTCCCGAAACCATCTTGATAAATGAATTACATTCAGACATGCGACTTCCGGGTTCTAAAACCCACACCAATCACACAACTGTCGAACAAACCCCTGTTTCTCTCCCGGCAGGTGTGGTTGGTTCATAGGGGACACCGAATCAAAAAAAAAAAACAATCAAACGAAATCTACCAATCAAATAGATAACAGGGTCAATCCCCATTTTATGATGAAAAAAACCAAATCTAATCTGAAGCACAATCGGTAGTAATTCAGTTGGTTTAGGTAAACCCCGGGTAAGACGTGGTTTAGGAGGAATAATAAGGTAGCCTTATGCGCTTTTTACACATGATAATAAGTGATATCCATCGACGACCTTTTGTGAATTGTTTTTTGTTGTTATGGCGAGTCTTAAGCATTGATGGGCAAAGAAACAATTGGTAACACATGTACGTGCGCGCCCTCTATATGTGGAGATATGGGTGACTTACCGCTAGACTAGGCACACACTGTGATGTGACGGGATTTTTCACCCAGCCCGGTTTACATCTTCGGAACATTCGTTTTTTCATATCTGATGAGAAGTAGGCCTCGTCGAACGGGTTCGACTCGAAATCCTTCTTGTCCATACCTCCCAGATTGAAGTACGGGTCCGTGTCTAAATCCGCGTCGATAGAGGTCGCCACGTTACCGAGTAGCAACACTGCAAAATACAACAATAGAGAATAAATCAATCGATTTGTATAAAAGCTGGATACATCCCTCTGTTTGCTGGTAGCGCCCTCCTGTGAGCGTTCAAGTAATTATTATGACATTTCAAGATTCCTGTTAATATCTGTGCGGGGAACGTGTGTAATTCAAGCAGCTCATTAATTCTCGTCTGCTCATGTCTGGTATTGCATGTCTGTCTGTCCGTTTGGCTGTCTGCCTCGCTGCCTGTACGTTTGGCTGTCTACGTCCTGTCTGTCTCTGCCTGCCTGTCTGTATGTCTGTCGTTGTCTGCCTCGCTGTCTGTCCGTTTGACTGTCTACGTCCTGTCTGTCTCTGCCTGCCTGTCTGTATGACTGTCGTTGTCTGCCTCGCTGCCTGTCCGTTTGACTGTCTACGTCCTGTCTGTCTCTGCCTGCCTGTCTGTATGTATGTCGTTGTCAGGCTGTCTGTCTCGCTGTCTGTACGTTTGGCTGTCTACATCTATCTATGCTAGCCTACTCGTCTTTTTGTTCGTCTGTACATTTTTTTGAGTAATCAAACAATCCAACAACTTTTACACTGAAATCGTAACTGACAACCGGTGGTCACGTGGTGTGTCTATAATGACCGTAATGAGCTACAGCCCTGTTAGCTGGTAGTACCGGTCACCGCTGGTTGTGATTTAACCCCTGCTGTACTCACCACGACTGCGCTGTCGCATTACTGCAAAAATAACAATCTCGAAATGGCGTCGAAATTGCGGAAATGTCGCTAAATTGGTTTCCTCTAGTGATAACCGATAGTATTGTTGAGCACGTGATTTAGTTGTTTCCGCAAAGACTGTAATTTCCTATTGTCGAGAGCCGCATTTTTGTAGTAAAACATCTACCGGATGTAGAATGACGTCATTGATGGTGCGGTTAGGGAACAAGCAGTTCTGAGTCAAGGGGCGCGGGGAGAGGGAGGTGTGAATGTCTCCCCCCTTTCCACGTAAATCGAAATATGATTCTACAATCGTAATTCAAAATTTTGAATTTCGATTGATCGCAACTGAATTGCTTAAGGGAGCATCTCAAAATTTCAAAAACTCCCAATAGGCAATGCATTAGATAAATTATGAAAAACATTGTGAAAAACCTTTTGAACTCTGAGGAACTTAACAAAAAGGCCAACAATTTCTCGTGCAGATTGTTAGTTTTCTCAAACAAACATTTCTTTTTTTCATTAAAGTTCAAATCCTATATAGCAATGGTCGATAGATCAATCCACGATAGGCTTTCAGCACCCCCTCCCCCACTTCTGCGCGTTATTCTAATTGAAATAGGCGATAGAAATTTTGAGATGCTCCCTTACGCCGCACGTTACGACACTAAAACAGGGATGGAAATTATTCCGGAATTATCTACAACAAATAGATATTTGACGAGAGATGTAATATCTGAGAATCATGTCCCTACAACGGTTGGAATACCTGCGTCGTTACTGCGTATATACCTGTACATTGTTATTATTTCATTTCCGCTGATAACGTTTAAATTATTCATTACGCATAAACATTTATTCCATTTACCGTTCACGTAAAATACACGTAAATTCAACGTTAACGTGATTGTTGGCGGCTACGGTTACGTACAGTAAATGGCCGTACGAGTCCCCGGCCGTCAATCATATTCATCTTTTATCTTCTTCCATGTAGTCTACCAGCCTTTTTCATTACCTTACACTCCTAACACTTACTCCGGGAGTTACCAATACTCCGGGAGTTAACAGTACTCCGGGAGTTAACATTGATACCAAGCCATAAGCTATACGCCCCGTGTCTGACTAGACATTTTCATACAACTAACATAATGTATTGTCTGTTAAAACTGTACTCTGGAATAAGTAACAATACAGTTGGTTCAGCTGGCCTCGTCTCGGTATACTTTCTACTTGTAAGGTCGCCATTGATCTAAATTTTCAACAAACCCCTCTCCCCAAATACATATTATATTGACGGTCATAAACGGACGAGTTTCTGTACTTCCACATGCGCGCATGCGCACTGATTTCCCGTAATCGTTTTTAGATTTGGCAAAAAACTGCGATGCGCAATGCGTCAGATTGTACCCACTTCCGGTTACACGATGTCGCGTAACTGGACCGCGCGCTGCGATGCTCTACAACGTTTCTATAAACCACGGAGATCTTGGAAAAAAATTCTCTGAAATATCAGCATTTATTGATCTCTCAAGTATTCTATATCTGATACAGGTGACGTGATATTGGACTCTGTGAGAAATTCTGTAAATGCTTCATCTCAGTCCAAGTCCGAGTCCGTCTCCCTGTAATTACGTTCCCCTCTTGACACTTCCGGTGTAGCTTACTGGCAACTCGACGAAGTATTGTGCATGATATTTATGACGAATACTCATCAAAATACCCTCAGAATAACCCTAAACCCCTCCAGATACCCCCTCAATTGACGTACGATTGATGTCAGATGACGCTTGATTGAAGAGACTCGCGACATTCGACTCTCGATTTGCGACAACTATCGACTTGCCAACTACGGAATCTGACACTTTATTGGTCGGCTCCTGGCAAAATCGGGCACTCGATACGCGCGGCTCTTTGCAATATCAGAAGTGTGCGCTGGCCAGAAAAGTAAACACTTCACTGAATGAAGAGCCCTCGGTGAATTCAAGGGCTGTAAACTAACACCTATAATTGCACGGGGGTACTAGTAGGTGTTGTAAACAATAACAGATCACGTTTCAGCCAATCAGCGCTGCTGGCTTTCTTCCCGCCGTCTTTCTAATAGATTGAGACTGTTGGAATCGGTAATTAGCGCGTCCCTGCTGGGGAAACACCGGTAATAATTATTACCGCAGAGATGACAATTATCGCGGAACAGATCATAATCAAACCCGACTATTCCTCACACCAACTTCTGAGTCAATCATCTCCATCCGACTATGACGTCACTCGGGCGAAAACTAAGCCAACTTCTGGGTCAATCATTTCCATCCCCCTATGACGTCACTCGGGTGAAAACTAAACCAACTTCTGAGTCAATCATCTCCATCCGCCTATGACGTCACTCGGGCGAAAACTAAACCAATTTCTGAGTCAATCATTTCCATCCGCCTATGACGTCACTCGGGCGAAAACTAATGAATTACATTGATTACAGGTGATTCTATGACGTCATAATGGGATGAATAGTGGTTATACGAATAAAGGAAGGAAAACGAATGTTTCCTTGAACTCTTGGGTCTCATCAACGATCACCCACCATCTAACAGACCACTATTTCTATAGAACTACCCGACGAAACGTTGTGTGTGACCTGTGAGTTTTAATCCCGGGAAAATGAAGATCTGAACCGACCTAATCTGAACCGACCACGAACACAAAACCATGAAACACACTTATCTTATACAGTCATAATGTTCAATTGGGGATTAATTGACACGTGGGTTCCTCAAGGAGGTTATGTAAGTTATATTAATAATACTCTTCTGCTTATTGTATACAATACAATCAGTAATTAGTATTGACAGAAATATCGATTTTGAAGCCCTAAAGGGTACTTCACAGAGAACCCCGACAATCGGAGTCCCGTTACCGTGGTAACACATGCGAAATTTGAATATTCGGTAATGACGCAATGAAATTTTTTTAATAACGCGCCCTTAAGGTCGTCTTGGTTTTGCAGACACGTGACTGGGCCACGCGTCGTTAGTTGAATAAGAATCGAACATAGAGTTACAACCCCTCAAGGGTCACCGGGTTATTCGATGAAAAATACTTTCAATTAGATCTATCATCCTGGCTTTGAAAAGATAATTTCAGTACGACACTGCTGCCCCCTGGCGGCAGATGATTTCTCATCGATGATCGCTGGGAAACAGAAATATGAGCTCGATCAGATCTGTGTTGGTATTGATTTATTTGTGTCGGGTTTAGTGACGGATCCGATAAAATAAACTGCCAATAAACTGCCGTATTCAATAAAATATCGAATTTGAATTTGTATCGTCGTTTTCAATAGAGACGCACGCGATGATACTGATCGCCCTCTAAACCCTCCTCCCCACGGGGAGGAGAGGGGGGGGGGGGCGGTGGAGACTGTAGTAAACGATAATGATTGAGCGAGACGATATATCATTTGATGTTTGGATATTCATCTCGAAGTTCAATCAGAAATATCAGATATATCTGAGAGAGGAAAGAGAAACCCCCTGCTGCTGCTGCTGCTACTAGTCTCTTCCGTCTTCAAACGATTTCTGCGCAGACGAATTTTTAAATTTCAAATTGTCGTCGGCCGTTATTTCACCGTTATTTTACCCGTCAGGCTTTGTAATTGTCGTCTGTCTCGATCTATAATTGCGTTAAATCGTCTTCAAAAGATTCGATTATTAGACTCGAATAACTCTTAATCTAGGATTAATTCTAGACCCAGTTTTCAACCCTATTATCATTGTCGTTCGTATATTTTAATCCGCGGGATTAATACGCGATTTACCCGTAGGATTAACTCATACCCGAAGTACGTTCCTCCTCTAACAGTCAAAATTTTACATAATTTTCCAATTTTTAATATCATATTATATCTATATATGAATTATTCATATCAAAATGAATAAAAAAGGTGTTTGCGAGTCGATTTAGAATGTTACTTTGAAGGTTGTGATTCAAACTCGACCCGGAACTGACTCGTAGTCACCCCCCGGAGACTTGTAGATGCTGTATTCACACCGGCAGAGCACGATCCAATAACGAGATTTGACTCCAGAATACTTCATATTTATTACAGTCAGTCCGTGCGACTGCGTGAACCAGAATCCGTGCTAGAATTCATAATCTCAAATCAAACGTCTATAAGATAGAATTATGGAAATAATAGTCGGCTGTTGGTTTATTGGGGCAATGAATCGAATCGTGGAAACTGCAAATCTTTCAACCCGACGAACGCCACTCAGGTGGTTTCAGGTGTCTGTTTGAGGTCGGTCGGAGCTGGGAGGTGGGAGTGCTCCCTAGTTGGAGAGAAGCGGCCTCAATGAACAACCGCTTCAGTTGTAATCAGTTCATTTTACTTAGTTTACTTACAAGTGAATCGCATACTGGTCCCTAGAGGTCGCTGGAGGTCACTTCTTATCACTAGAGATCACAACGTGGTCACTACTCGTCACTACTGGTCGATAATAAATATTCGTATTCGTATTCGGTTACTAGTGGTCACTACTTGTCACTTCAAGTCGGTAAATGTCGCTATTAGTCGATAGATGTCACTACTGGTCAGTAAAAGTCAGTACTGGTTACGTTGAGTCACAACGCATTACCAGAGGTCACTTATTGTCACTACTCGTTGATAGATGTCACTACTGGTTACTACTAGCCAAGAGAAGTTATTACTAACTGGTGGTCACTACACTGGTCAAATTGTTTGGTCACTAGTGGTCACTGATGTTCACTACACTAGTCAATAGAGGTCACTTCTGGTCACAGGTGACAACTGGTGGTCACTATCAGTAACTAGTGGTGGTAACTGTTGGTCACTTCTAGTAAAAAAAGAGGCCACTACTGGTCAATAGAGGTCACTACCGGTCACTACTGGCAGCTAGGAATCAATTTGTTGGTGTTAAGATGTGTATGTTATATCTGAGCCGGAATTTCTGTTTTCTATCAGGTGTTAATGAAAACATTCTCGACATAATAGAACCCAAGCGCGTTCGCGTTCGCCTTATTGGTTCTATTATTACTGTTGGCGTCAATATGTAATTATACGTGACGCCCTACGGCGCGGGCACCAGTCTAACGCGGCGAGCCGGGTACCAGTCTTATAATAAATTACATTACTGAAAGTCCTTTGTTGAATAAATGAGCGGCTATTAGCAGTAATTCCCTCTCCCCTACCGATTCCCCCTCTCATCCCCCCTCCCAGCACGCGCGGCTACACGAATCTGAACCCATCTTTGCTCGATCGCTACAGATCACAGATACCGCGTACAAGTTAACCTCGAAAGCCCTCGGGTCAAATAAGAAACTGTTAAATCCGGGTTTTGTTAGTGAAAAGAGGCACCGCACCTGACTGGTCATCAGTCATCACACCTGACCGGTCAGCGGTCACCACACCTGACTGGTCAAGGCTCACCACACCTGACTGGTCAGCGGTCACCACACCTGACCAGACAAACTCTTTTACTCCACCAATCAATGCAGGTCTATGGACTAATTGTAAGTGTGTTTCATCTGTAGAGGGTTGTGGGTGAGATACGTAGGGTTAGGGTAACGGACCATTGTGGGTTAAGCAGGGAGTTGTCTTACATCTTTGCTGGTTATGGAAACTAACATCAGAGATATCTAGTTTTTGAATATATATCTAGTATTGAAAGGGAGGAGGGAGGGAGAGGAGATGGGTGGAAGAAGAGAGAGAGAGGGGGATAGGGAGAGAAGGGAGGGGATGTGGATAAAAACGAGGGGAGTGGGGAGGGAAGAAAGGGAGTGGGGAGGGAGGGGATGGGGAGAAACAAAAATGGAGTGGGGAGGGAAGGTAGGGGATTGGGAAAAAGCAAGGAGAGTGGGGAAGGAAAGAGGGGATTGGGAAAAAACAAGGAGAGTGGGGAGGGGATGAGGAGAAAAGAAAGGGGAGTGGGGAGGGAAGAGAGGGTGCCGGTGAGGAGATGGGAAGAGAAGGGGTGGGGGCTCGTTGTCAAAACAGGCGCGAAATATCAACTCCGACAAACAGTAATCATGAATACAAATTGAAGATTGCTGATTTATGTTTTTGTTTGACGGTGTTGAAACAGACTAAAGAAATGATTTCCCCGCGGGAGCCGAACTTCATTAGACACGACAGAAACAAATAAATAGACTCTGAAACTGACAGAGACTAAATTAGTTTTAATATTCGCGGCAAATTTCATGCATTTCTTTTCAACTCATCTGCGCACACCGCGCACACCGCGCGCACCCCGAATACCGCGTACACCGCGCACGGATGTGAATTCTATCGCGAAGTTTTTCGAATGTTTTTGCGGAATCTTCTTGGACCAGTTTAACGCTTATAGATTTAGTATCAGTCTAAGTTAAAATGGTTCTATAGCAAATCTAACAACTTTAGACCAGTCCAAGCTCATTTTGGTTCTATAACCAATCTAACAACTTAAGAACAGTCTAAGCTCATTTTGGTTCTATAACCAATCTAACAACTTAAGACCAGTCTAAACTCATTTTGGTTCTATAACCAATCTAACAACTTAAGACTAGTCAAGGCTATTTTTGTTCTATCGAATCTAACAATTTAAGACCAGTCTAAGCTCATTTTGGGTCTATCAAAAACCAAATCTAACAATTTAAGATCATTCTGGACTCATTTTTATTGAATGTAGCCATTATAATAATAGTATTTATGGATACAAGTTTGCGACTGCGGAGCTCGGAATAGATCCGTAAAATTAGCGTGATTTCAAAATGCGGAGACTTAAAATCGAGCGTTCATTTCCTGATAGTTTGAATTATCTATAAATAGAGGATTAATTTTGGGCTCCACCCCGGAAAAGCAATATCGCTCCAGCCTCGACCCCGGCAAACAATAACCGCATCCCAACCGGGTAATTATTCATACATCACAACAGTATTGAATATAAACCGGGGTCTTCAAGATTCATTCATTATTTGAATTAGATGACATTCTACGAAATTGTCGGTTATTACAATATGAATATCACGTTATACATTGGGGCCACGACCCGAGGGCTGAGCCAGGGCGGGCTGCAGTTGCTCAAAAGTTGGTTTAAGATAACGGATAAATACCATAGTAGTAATGAACTTGCAATTACAAATGTCAACTATCCACTGGTTAACTCTGACCAATTTTTGGGCAAGGCCCCTGGATTTTGGAAGGTGAGGGACCAGGGCTCCTTTCCCAGGGAATTTTGAAATTTTGTTGATCTCAGAGGCTATTTGACGGCTGTCATTCGGGAATTATTCGTATTTGTTATAACATGAAAAAAAAACATTTAGGGGGGACGGCCAGTGATTGACCATTGCTAGGTCTCTTTAAGCCTTTGACGAATCTTCAGGCCCCAGGCCCCTACTTTAGGTATGTGAATGATCTATGGGCCCCCGGGAACCTTCCGGGCATGGGACTCATCCTCGGGCACATGACCCCCTACATTTACTAGTTCCAATAAGAATTGTTTAAAATTTCATACCGCCGTAGATTTAAATTCGCCTTCAAGTTTGAAATCATTTTACTGCCCTCCAAGATTTGATTTATCGATTTATTGATTTATTTATCGAAAAATCAGAAAAATTTTTGATAACTAATGTTTGAACTCACCGAGTAAAGAGGCAACGCTAACGATTAGAAATATCCGTCTGCTCATTGTGCGGCTAATTCAGAAATCTTCCTCTAATCTTCGAATTTCAAATTCAACCGTCAACTTTAATAACCGTCAACTCGGAAAAGTTACTCTGATCTCAAACTACAATGCGCAACATCTCTCTATTTATTGCTGATCCTCGACTACCTGTCACCCCTCTAATGCAATCGATTCATCCATATCTACACCGCTAAAACGAACGGGTGATGCCTTAAACGGGGCCATACCATTCATCCACGGGTTAGCGAGTAGTTTCCTGAAAATTCCTCGTTTCACCAATGCGCCATCTGGCGTAATCGGGTGTAGTAGGACGACTAGGAGTCACTCGTTGGAAATTATTTACGAATAACTCCGAAACTAGAAAGCTCTAAGTTGGCCTTGGATTAAGTTAAAACTCTTATTTGAATTCTGGTATGCATTCCTTAGTCTTGAGTTTGGACAAAAAATTGATAAAAAAACGAAACGAAACGATTTTCAATTGAATAAGAAAAGTTTATTGTGAATTCATTCAAAAAACTGAAGACAAGATTGAGTTCCGAATAGTTCCGAACAGTGCCGAGTAGTTCCGATCATATAAATGCTATGTATTTATTTGTATCAATAATAATATTAGAATCTTGATAATTAATATATTACGCTGTGATTTGAAAATTAGGCGAATTTATCTACGAATTTCCTTTTTTTCCCTTTTTTCCGGACGAAAAATATTTAAAAGTCTTCGAAAATTCTCGAAATCAAACGATAAACGATTCGTCTGATGACGTCATCACTTCGACATCCTTCCTATCGATAAATGAAATATGTACAGCAGCGCGGCATGCGCGCGACTTATAGATGGCGCTGGTGTGCTGGTAGTTTAGAAGAAGATCTGGTAGATTGAAGCGATCACAATCGGTAGCAAGGTGCCCGCCACCGTACCGGAACCGGAAGCAGGAGTTGATGCTTTCGCAATAGTACCATTAGTCGCAGCTGAGAACATGAAACAAATAAAATGTTGTGAGTTATAGAATTGATTGGGTGAAAACCCCCTTTGACCCCCACTGGCTCTTACCCCTCACTTGACCCCACTTACCCCCCCCCCCCACACTTGACTCTTACCCCGACGACCCCTACTGGTCCTAACCTCCCCTCCCCAGTCCTTACCTGGAGTACTGGGACTACCAGTAGTGCTTGCTTGCGATAAAACAGTCGTAATCAAAATCATCAGCACCAGAATAAACATCGACAATACAGTTAGGTTCATCGTGATCGTCTCGTGGCGTTTATTCAAATCCTGGTAAAATATAGATTTAAAATTGATAAAAAAACAGTACGATCACCAACAGGGTTCGAACCCGAAAAATACCGCACAATATGATTCCTAGTCGCTCAGTCGACAATTACGTATCGTAGCAACAAAACACAATAGAACAAGAGAGAAGTTGAAGTGCGGGTCGGGTTTCCGGGAATTCCAGAGGAGACAGCTGAGAACTTCCTACTCGACTGACTGGCATTCCATAGTTCTCTCGATCCTCTCGCTTCTCGCTTCTCACACATTCCAATACGCATTACGCATAACACAATTAGACGGTAATATTTCTATTGTGTGATTTTTTATGACATAACTAAGATGCCGACAACACCTCGACGACGCTCGGATGCTGGAACGATATATAGTGTAAACCAGTGCAAATAACAGCGCCATAGCTGCTGCTGCTGCTGCTAGTGCTGCTGATCCTGCTGGTGCTGATACTATGGAATTTATAGGTTCTGAAATAGTTAAATCATTGTTGCTGTCTCTTTCCTCTCTCTCTCTGGAGCTTAGACTGGTCTTTGTAAGATTGGTCATAGAACTAGAATAAGTTTAGACTGGTCTTAAGTTGTTAGATTGGCTATAGAACTAGAATGAGTTTAGACTGGTCTTAAGTTGTTAGATTGGTTATAGAACCAAAATGAGCTTAGACTGGTCTTAAGTTGTTAGATAGGTCATAGAACTAGAATGAGTTTAGACTGGTCTTAAGTTGTTAGATTGGTGATAGAACTAGAATGCCCTTAGACTGGTCTTAAGTTGTTACATCGGCTATAGAACAAAAATGAACTTAGACTGGTTTCAGGTAATTAGATTAGTTTAGACTGGTCTTCAGTTGTAGAATTGACTCCAGACCTAGGTTAGTTTCGGAGACCAGAGCTACTTTACCCGGCGATTCGGACTCGAATTTACAAACAGAAAATAGAGAACGGCCATGTACAGTGAAATCCATACGCATTTCAAAAAACACGTATCTATCTACAAATTGGGTAAGCCTATAAATTGGATAACTATAAAACGGCTGAGGCTAATAGATGGGATACTTCTTCAACTTCCAAATAAGGACAATCACAACCGACGTCTTTAGCGGCGGAACGGGGCTGCGTGTTAGAACTATGTGTCTAATTGACACGTTGAATAGATTAGTGTATCTTACCCTAATATTATGATAACCTCAAATAAAACGTACATTAATTCCCACCCGGCGTCAACCTTAAACTTTCTATTCTTTTATTAGACAAATATATAAAAGATATATATTCATGTCAAACCAGTGTTGCCTCTTGGGTCCAGTTCCAATTGACTCTAACTCACAACTGGGTCCTGCGTTCAGAGTTAACTCTAACTCACAACTGTGGAACTGGGTCCCGAGTTAACTTTAACTCACAACTGTGGAACTGGATCCTAAGCTCACAGTTAACTCTATACTAGGGATAGCATGCAGAGTTAACTCTATTAAAAACTCACAACCGTGGAACTGAGGTTCCGAGTTCAGAGTGAACTCTAACTCACAACTGTGGAACTGGGTCCTGAATAAACTTTAACTCACAACTGTGGAACTGGATTCTGAGTTCACAGTTAACTCAGGATCCAGTTTCATAGTTGTGAGTTAAAGTTAGCCGCTCAGAGTCCGAACTGGGTCCTGAATTCGGATTAAACAAACTAGAGTTTTACAAACAAATTAAGGAGTGATCATTATTTAGATAGCAATCACTGTTTTATCATATACAGATAGGGGTTGATGGTTTATAACAACAAACGTGTGACTGAACTCTTACTTCCTCGATTATTGTAACCTTTGTATCTATCAAATTATCCTTTACGCACCCTATCCTGGTTCGAATATCTGTATATTTATATATAGACCTTGTTCATAGATCCTGGTTCCCGGTAAACCAAAACCCCGAACTATATTCATTTATGTCGTGCAAACATTCACAAATGAATCACTATTGAAACTAATATCGAATTCGTTTTTTTTTCTAGAGAGATCTATGTATGGATTGCTTCTCACCAAAACCTGGTATCAGTAATAGCCACCAACCTCTTTCTTAACCCGGCCCCAGCCTTTCCCGACCCCAGCCCAAGCACCCGCTTCTTTCTTACCCGGCGCGGACCGATCTACACCTCTCCAACCCCAGCCCAACCACCCACTCTACCTGGCCCAACCACAACTTCTCCCCACTCAGCCCAACCTAAATTTCTCCAGACCCAGCCTCACCTTAACTACTCCGGCCCCGCCCAACCTCAACTTCTCCACACCCAGCCCAACTTAAGTTTCTCCAGCTCCAGCCAAACCTAAACTCTTCCTGACCCACTCCCTCGTCCAACCTCTCCCAGCTCGTTGTAAGCCTACATGTAGTGGACGGATCTTTTTAGGGGACACAGACAAATAATTGCAGGTCATTTTGTTCTAGAATCTCTGTTTATGTAGATGCTTAGAAAATGGTCAATTTATTTCAAACATTTTCTTAAAATGAAGTCGATGGAATGATTTTATTTAAATCGAATTGAATAAGTTTCGTTTTCGTCAATTTCGCTATCAAGTAATCATAAACATTAATAAGATAAATACCCACTATCTACAAATTAAAAGAATTTAAAAACAAGAAATTTATTAATTCGAACAATCTAAGATATATAAAATACACGACGTTTCGATCTCACCCTAGAGATCACTGTCAGGTGAGATCATGTCCACACCTGACGATGATCTCTAGGGTGAGATCGAAACGTCGTGTATTTTTGATTGAATGAATAAATTCTTGTTCTTTTAATCTGTAGATAGTGGGTTTTTATCTGATTATCCGTTCACCACGTTTGAGTGTGGTTATCGTTCTATAAAAATTAATTTTCTAGCAATTAAAAATCGACAATAAATTCATTAATTTATTTCCGTTATTTGTAATCTCGAATGCGACTGAATTCTCGATCGGTTTCTTACCTTAAGAAGATAGAGATAAAGTGTCGTAGAGTGAATCGACCAGGGTTTCACGTGTCTCACCGCCTCTAATCAGGGTTAAACAGGATTTCCGTCATCATCAACCAAACATCTATATATATTTATCGACGTATCATTTGTATCGCACGAGTCCATTACATACCAGAGGGGGAACAGGTCGTCACAGGTATTCCCTGGCTTATGTCGACAAGCGAAGCGACGCCTACCGACTCCTACCGACGCGACTGAGAGCAACCGCGATCATCGCAGCCCAGCTTATGTCGACTGCACTCCGATTCGCGGCAACTGAGGCCGACTATCGGGATACGAGATCCTCGCAGTTGCTTCACTGCTTATGTCGGTTACGATTACTGGCAACTGCAACGGCTCAAATGGTCACGTGATAAGCATTTTGAGAATAAGTTTTGAATTATTTTGAATTATTAGGAAATATATTTCTATTAGAAAAGCTATTTCTTACAGATCTTTATCTTTTGGATTCTGTTGTAAATACAATGTGATAGCGACATCATATAAAGATGGCCGCTCACGCCATAATTCTACGAATTTCGTTTCTAGATCATTTTAGAAACAACTTACTCTACCGTTTTCAGACCGAATTTAACAGAACAAACTTTTTAAATCATCACGAAATTTTGTTTATTTTCCTTCTTTTGTTGGAATGAATATTTGCGAATATCTTATTTTCACGGCTGTTTATTTTCGCTCGTATAATGAATCGAATTGCCCGAGTGTTTAGAGTGTTCGCCGCCAGGGGATATCATGGCGCTGATCAATTGGCAAAATCGTTCAGTCTCGTGAAATAGAAATGAGGCACATAGTACTGTTCGCGAACACCAGGCGGCGCATGTGATAGCAGTATAACCGGAAGCGGAATCTAGCACCGGGTGCGAGTCGATGATTGGTTGGGTCAATCGCGCACCTGTGAATGTAGCCGTATCTGGAACGAAATCACATCAGAATAACCTAAAACCAGAATATCCTTAAACAGAGAAGTCAAACTCCGTAAGGTGGCGCCACTTACCGGCAATCATGCCGCGATTGGATCTGAATACGGCTCTCAATGAAAATTGGCGACAGATCACGTCGATTGGTGGCGCTGCGAACGTATCCCCGATCGAAAACTGATCGATGCTTAGTCCGCTGAATCTAATCACAGTTCTTCTGCACGGCTGTTGACCCTGCAGACGTCTGTACGACACACACTGACCTTGATTAGAACGACGTTCTTCCCCGGTCACGTGTACCAGAGCCATGACGTCACCGGCTTTAACCTGCAATCACAGATATTGACGTCATCAGTTCGCG
Organism: Tubulanus polymorphus; assembly: GCF_964204645.1. Classification (NCBI taxonomy): domain Eukaryota; kingdom Metazoa; phylum Nemertea; class Palaeonemertea; order Tubulaniformes; family Tubulanidae; genus Tubulanus; species Tubulanus polymorphus. The sequence continues at coordinate 12,967,428 of NC_134034.1, forward strand.
GTTGAATTGAAATTGACGCATAATCGTAAATACATGTACTTATATATCTCAGACTTAAAACACTTACTCGTGGTTGTTCCTGTGGTGAATATAGTGTGACTCCAAGTGAACTAGCCTCTAGTTTAGTCTTAGACGTCAGGATATAAACGGCGTGAGTCTCGTTACTATTTCTAGTCCACGTGGTAATCCAGGAGTAGTGCGGACTAGTTTTGACGGCGTAATACTCCCAGCTTATTATACTACCGTCAGTCGGGAACGTGACGTCATCCATGAAAAACGCTTTAGCATTTCCGTCATGTTGCGAGGCTAGTATCGGCTCGTCTCCGACATAGATAGTAGGATAATCAAGTTGCGATAGTGCTGCCACCCAGCGAAAAAAATGAGCATTTATTATCTGGACCCGATTGCACGTTTCGAATTAGACCCACGGACCGTCCATTTAGTACGTACGCACAATAGGTGGAGGGGTAGGTCTGTGCAAAATGTATACGTGCGCACGGGGGAGGGAGGGGAGAGAGAGTGGGAGGGGAGCGAGGGGAGCGAGGAGGTATCGAATGCGACATCGACGATTTTAAAATTAATACGAATATTCATTACACACATCAACCATTGCCATGGTATATGGAGGAAAAATATTATACATATTTACTAAAACAACTCGGTGAAAAAAATAATCTAAAAAATAGAGACATATCAAAATGTACAGAAACTATTTACAATGTTTTACTGTACTATTGGAGGAGGATCTTTACACATCTATGAGCCTGTTTTTTTTTTTAGATATCGGGGGTATTGAAGGTATTCTCAATTTCAAGTAGTTTTTGCGGGGTTCATCAAGCACGGTAACAGTCGAACGGAAAATGCACCTAAAATATCATTATGCTTGTTAATATACATTCTATCAGGTCTGTCTAAATGAAGGCTTGAAATTTACCCGACACGCCACCTATCCGCGGAAAACCAATACGTGTTCCGTTCAGCGACAACGGAAGTTAGAAATATGCAGATTTTTTTTTTTGCGTACGTACTAAATTGATGGTCCCTTACATTATCAGTTCAAGCATTTAAAACTACATTCAATTCAAACATTCACTGCGCCAAATGAATCCACCTCCATTTTGTAAGAAATAAATAAAAGAAAACAACTTTTCAGTTAACATTTTATGTAAGTGCAAACAGTTCAGTTAACTTAATTCTTCACACATAACACTGTAACTTTAACAAGAACCTCGTCTGATGTCTGACGTCACCATAGAGTTGGGTAGGACACTGAAGATCGTCCGAGTCGTAGGTACAACCACTTCCCGCACTAAGTGAAATGAAACCTGTTAGTCCCCCCCCCCAAACTTACCAAAATACGAGTTCAGAAACAACCATATAGCTGTGGTTAGTAGCCATAGTCTGCTCCGTATCGGCTCCATGCTTGTCTCTCAACCCCGGCGTCCTCACCGTAAATACCGCACTACTAAACCCAACAATTATTATCCAATATTCAATCAATAACCGACCATTAAAAAGATCGATACAGCGATTAAACAGTCAACTAACTATTACAATACATTTCCTCTCTCTCTCTCTCTCTCTCTCTCTCTCTCTCTCTCTCTCTCTCTCTCTCTCTCTCTCTCTCTCTCTCTCTCCTCTCTCCTCTCTCCTCTCTCCCTCTCTCCCTCTCTCCCTCTCTCCCTCTCTCCCTCTCTCCCTCTCTCCCTCTCCCTCTCTCCCTCTCTCCCTCTCTCCCTCTCTCCCTCTCTCCCTCTCTCCCTCTCTCCCTCTCTCCCTCTCTCCCTCTCTCCCTCTCTCCCTCTCTCCCTCTCCCTCTCCCCTCTCCCTCTCCCTCTCCCTCTCCCTCTCCCTCTCCCTCTCCCTCTCCCTCTCCCTCTCTCTCTCTCTCTCTCTCTCTCTCTCTCTCTCTCTCTCTCTCTCTCTCTCTCTCTCTCTCTCTCTCTCTCTCTCTTTCTCTCTCTCTTTCTCTCTCTCTTTATCTGCAAGGCCTCTATAACAACAGTAGAAACGCAGTATATGAATAAATATATATATGCATATATACATACTGACTCCTATGACTAAATCAACCGTTTGTGGTTTGTGGTTTATGTATTTAAAAGTTATCAAACAAACAACAAACTGTTAAAAGGTTCCTGTTGCTGATTGGTTGCTTTGATGTTAGATTTTGTATATCTGCTGAACGGATTTCTTAGTAATACAGTTTTATCGTTTCAAAATAAAAAAAAGGTTCCTGTTGCTGATTGGTTGTCTTATCTAACGGATTGCTCAGTCGTGTTCTGTAGTCGACATGATGCAGTCGACTGCAAACGTAACCAGTCTAAGGCCGATAGGACGTCCATACGCTTCGTATTACCTATTGGACGGGTTACGCTTCTTACACGGGTCAACGCTTCACGTCGCTACTGTTTCTATGACTACGATCTTCGGTCTAGGTTTATTCGGAAACGCGGCGACCTTTTTCATAATGACGTCGCGGCGATTTCGGCATCTTTCGTATGCGATCTATCTGACAGCGCTATCCGTGACGGATTTCGGCTCGACTGTGTTCTTGACGTGTTTACCCGTTTTGAACTACTACTATGTGAAATTTCATGGATCTCGGCTGGTAGATTTCCAGAACAGGGTTCAGTGTATTCTATTTGAAATGCTAGCTTCTGAGTTGATAATCTGCAGTTCGTGGTTCGTCGTTATAATCGCCGTTGAGAGATTCGTTCTCGTGTTTTTCCCTTTCACGGCGCGAGTCGTCTGCACGGCGAAGTTCGCTCGTTCGACGTTAGGCGGCGTACTCGTCGTTAACGCGCTAATTACCGCAATAATCGACACGCGAACTGGGTACACCGACGCGCTTGGTTGCCACATAACCTTGAAACACCAACAGCGCGCTTTCCTATTTTTTGTAACCTACGTTTACGTGATTCCGATTTTAGTCGTTATTTTCGCGAATTCCGCGATTTCCGTAAAACTTTACACGAACCGTCGATTCGGAGGAAACGAGGCTAAATGCGCGAAAACGAGGCGCGCAACGGTCATGCTGTTGGCCGTTTCCAGTGTTTTCTTACTGACCGCGTCACCAACTACAATATATACCTTCATACCGAATATAGGTGGCGCTGCTATGAAATTGATCTACGTAACCCTATCGTTGCTACTGAGTTGTAACTACGCGGTCAATTTCTATGTTTACTTACTCATGGGTCGGGAGGTTAGGGGTTATATTTACAAACGGGTTATCAGCTGCAACAACGCATGGACCAAACCCGGTCGATTGTGATTCCACGAATGTCGCACGGCACCGTGGACGTTGCACCTGCGGCTTTACATCTCACCCCTTTCAGATTTCCGGACATCAGAGGAAAGCAACGCGCCAGATATTTAAATCTTTATGCATTGTTTTAGACGATAACTCGTAATACATAGACCCGTCAGCAGACGATTACTCGTAATACATAAACCCGTCAGCAGACGATTACTCGTAATACATAAACCCGTCAGCAGACGATTGCTCGTAATACATAGACCCGTCAGCAGACGATTACTCGTAATACATAGACCCGTCAGCAGACGATTACTCGTAATACATAGACCCGTCAGCAGACGATTACTCGTAATACATAAACCCGTCAGCAGACGATTACTCGTAATACATAGACCCGTCAGCAGACGATTACTCGTAATACATAGACCCGTCAGCAGACGATTGCTCGTAATACATAGACCCGTCAGCAGACGATTACTCGTAATTCATAAACCCGTCAGCAGAGGATTTGGTATCGTCCGAATGATCGTCAATGTTTATATCGTTTAACTCACAAATCTGTGTCGTATCGTGAAACTGGAACGATACGCATAGTGCCGTTCTCTGACACCAGGCGGCACAACTTATCATATTGTGACCGGAATTCGATGCTATCACGTGATTCGGAGTGAGTTTAACGTTTTCCCGACCGTTTGAACTGAACGATTTTGAAATATAAGTAGAGTCACTTATAGACGCAGTAGTTGTAGACGCAGTAGTTGTAGACACGGCAGTTGTAGATGTGGGAGTTGTAGAATTATCTGTAAGTAGAAATGAATTTTACCCAACACGGTGACCTCATTTAGTGACGTCACACGGGGACCTCATATGGTGTCCTCACATGGTCATACCGATGTTAAATTCTTACCTAATTTAGCTAAAAGTGAGAATTTTTGACAAACCAAATCCTGCCCGACACTCAAATTATAACTGTCTCCTATTTTAAATTGATCTTGCCTAAAACCTGTGAGTCTTTCGGTTACATCGACACAATTCTCCAGGCTCGAATTTAATCTTAATGTGGAGATACATACGCCTAGATGTAGTGAGTAAGGATCTTCGTCATCATGAGTTATAGCGATAAGGTCTCCTGCTTTGACCTTCAAAATACAATTAAAGACATCCAATTTATACGAGTGTAACCCATGTTTTCCCTCTGATGCAGGGGTGTACAGCTAAGCATACATCGACAAAGCGACTGGAGACAACTAGTTGCTAGTGAGCGAGTACCCCGCGCACATCGAAAATTTAGTAAAAACCAGCAACTGCGTGGCTCATGCCGGTCGCTAGGTCCATAGCGCACACATCGACAGCAACTGAGATGTGGTTAAGCAAAAATGAGGGCATCACAAGTCACGTGACAAATAGCTTTGTTTTATTCAGTTACAACCATGTGTTGTTGATTATGGAGCGCTCACATCGACGGATATGAGAGCAACTGAGTACAACTAGTTGCTCAAAAGTAGAACATGAGCAACTGGGTGGAACTGGAGATAGATGGACGCTAACCAGTCGTAAGCTAACTCACATCGACACATTCGAGCAACTGATCGTATCCAGCCAGTTCCTCTCATGCGCCGAAAACTGCCCGGCAACTAGTTGTCTCCAATCGCAGTGTCGATGTGCGCTAGGCTTAAGAGTGTATCCCAAGTGCACCCCACTTCCTCCCCTGGGGTAGGGGTGAGGGGGATGATTGGTTTACCTGCACGTCGCTACTCAAACGGTTGTATTTTTCCCCTCCACTGCAAGTTTTCTTCTAGAAGTCAACACTAGGTGGCGTTGTGAAGTGGTTGATGTCGATTCTACCCGCCAGGTGGTCACATAACTTCTACATGGTCTCACTTGAGTCAAAAAATATTTCCATCCGAGCAATGCGCCATCTACTGGGAATGTGTAATTATATAGAAAATAAGTTTCCAAGCCCTGAATTGTACCGATGTCTACAGCCGGGTTCCCGAACTCAATAATATCAGCACGATTTAATTCTGGACCTAAAAATAACATACCTAAATAATCAACATATTCTGAATTGATTATCAGATTGATTAGAATTAATTTACATATTTTGAATAGATGATTTGATTTATTAGAATACATTGTCTGTGTATTGTGCGCTTTCTCAGGAAATCAATACAACTGTTCATGCGTATGGTGTAAATATTTTATCGATTTAACAAAAGTTCTTCGACAGGAAGGAATATAATTGTTCGCTTATGTATATTTTACCTCGTAGCCCACAGGTTTCTACAGAAACTCCCTGACAATGAACTACCGGGGTACTGAATGTTTCCGCGTAACGGGAATTTTATTAAAGCAGTTCTTCGATACAAGATGAAAACCCACTATCTACAGAATAAAAGAATTTAAAAACAAGAATTTATCTATTAGTCGATCTAGAATATTGAGAATACACGACGTTTCCGCGATCTCGCCCTAGAGATCATCGTCAGGTGATCTTTAGGGTGAGAGCGTGGGATCTAGTTCTTCGATTTGTTTGGACATTCTAATGATAGATTCACCTGATGGAACTGATGGCCACTTACGTATGACATCATTAGGGTATTAACTACAGGGCCGGCGTAAGGTATGAACTATAGCTCTGGTTCGTCACAATTGTGCGTAAAATTTTGAAAAAATGGACTTATGATACGCATTCTGGGAGCATTTCAGAATGCATTGTAATATTCAATTTTGTTTCGTTTCCATCAAGCTCTATAGCGGTGTCCCGTGCACCGAAAATTTTTGGAGGTCACTATTTGCCGGTTGTATAGCCACGCACGTCAATAGTATTATTGTCATGGCCACTATCGCATTGTGGCGATATACACCCGACATTTCGGACTCTATATAGTGTGGGTTTTAAACTTATCATCTGTTCTCCACGTCAGAGTGTACCGGGGCTATTCTACAATTATTACGATGATGATGATATCAAAACATTATCTTTGATTTGTAGCGTCTATATCTAATTACGTTGATGATGATAATATCAGAACATTATTTCTTATTTGTGGCGTCAACGCTGATGAAAATGTTGAGAAGTTGAGAGGCAAACGATGATTCAACTGCAGAAGAAATAGCCAAAAGAAATTGCCGACGGACTTAGTCGTCGCGGCGCATACAGTGGCTTAGTAGGGGTGATAAACCGATTGCTCAGTGGATAAAATGATTCCTCAGTGGATGAAATAGAGTTTCCACATCATGTTATATGTATGAGTCGATGAAATAAAATCTTGATTGAAGGTCAATAGCAAAATTTGATATTCATTTCATTAGAATTAAACCCATAACTTAATGGGACTGATTGCAGGAGGCTTTGACCAGTTCCACACCCGTTTTTGTATAATTCAATATTCAAAACCGGGCTTTCATTTTGCCGCTATTTTCTACTGAATAATTCTTTCGCTAGTTTTCTAAACGTGGCATTTGTCAGAAAAAATACGACGAAATTGAAACTGGAATTTATTTGTGAGAAAATTCTCTGGATCGAGGTCATAACGTCGGCCGTTACTTTCGCGTAGTCTAAAATTCGATCGGCAACCTGAGGCCCTTCGCAAACTAGAAACATAGCAACCGTCGCAAAGGCCAACATGGCCGCCTTCAATTCATGCTTCCGACTTGTGCCGCTAGTGTCGCTTGTCCCGACCGACGGCGTCGCCATCTGGCGGCGTCTTCGTGACGATTTAAATATAGCGTAAAGTAACGCTGAATTCATAAAACAAAGCGTTACAAACGGTATAATCACTATAGCAACAGCGTTCATAATTATTCTCTTAAAAATACGGGTAGTTTCGGAGGCCGGTAAAACTAAATTAGTCAACATCAACCGGTCGTACGGGCACCTGAAATAGACGTAACCCAGACGTTTAAACCAAAACCGAAACATCTGAGACAAAACACAGAATACGAATAGCGCGACGGTCAACAGGTTACAGCTAAAACGCGTACAGTACACACGGCCTTTAAACGGATACCAAATTTGAAACAACCGTTCACCGCAGAGAACAACAACGAACCAATTGCGGAACATCTCAACGATATGTTGAATAATGCTAAAATAGAGCGGAATTTCCGGTACGATAATCCGTTCCGACATGTAGTAGAAATATCGACCGTGTACGGCGAGACCGATGTACGTGTGACCTTGAACGAACACGGCCAGGACGAGTAGATAAACGATATCGATACCGGAGACCAGGGTTAACAGATAGAACGTCGTCAAACGTGATCTAAACCGACAGAATACTCGAATTGTGACGATATTTAGAGGGATTCCGGTCACCAGTAAAACCGTACCGATAAACGCGTCGTACCGAACAGACTGTAACCTACAGCTTGTATCAGCACCACTCCTAGACCCGTTAGAAACGAACCGCATCTTACGGATTGTCCTGAGTATGAGGGAGCCTGGCGTGACGGACAGGAAGATTGCAGTAGCTGCCTGAGTTATCCGGAGTAACTGCCTTGCGTAAATTCCTCGGGTCTCTAACGGATCTGTTCCTGTTGCCAATCAGCCAATCAGCGTTCAGCCGATATAAAAACTAGTAATGGTATTTTTATATCGGCTGCTAACGGTCTCTAATGGACTAAAAGCCCAATATTCACCGGAATGCATTAATCCACGAAATACGATTATCTAGACTTTATCTAGTCTAAACTGTTCCGGAGTCGGTGAATACCTCCACTGGGGAACAAAATAATATGGAGAATCTATGTCAATCTGTTCCTAGCCTTTAACTTGCCTTCTCTATCCTCCAGGAGCGAGTGAGAAGGGATATCATTCTCCTTCCTGCAGGGGCGACGATTTGAAGATTCTGCGGGGGATTTAATCTTTAGCAACAGATGGGGTTTTGGAAACTGTCAAATAATGCAGAATTCTAAACCACGAAAAACTTTGAAATTAATATATGCAAATTTATTCATGATTTACCGTAATAATGTTAATAATGATCTGAATACAACAGGCATGCATAACAACCATTTTAAATTTGAGTAAAATCGAATAATAAACAAGTGTCAGTAATGTTTCTGTACAAAGACGAGGAGCCGGGTGAGTGTAAGGAAAGCACCGACACGGGGTTAGGGTAAGGAAGACACCGAGCCGGGGATAGCGTAAGGAAGGCACCGACCCGGGGATTTGGTATGGAAGGCGTCGACACGGGACGGGGTAAGGAAGGCACCGCTTTAACACAATCACAATAGTTTATCATAATTTAGGTCATTATTCGATTAAAGGTGATCAATTAAAACCGGTTTCACGTCACGTGATTTTAACATAACCAACTCATTAGAATCTGAAATCAATAACTGCTCAACATTTCCATATAAGGAAGACACAAAATGGCGGATAGACGCCGCAGTGGATTGTGGGTTATGAGATGAGGCACGCACGGGATTGTGGGTTCTGTTTTCGTCGATGGTTCATTTTCCCCACCTGCCTCGCTATTAACATGGCCGCGTTAACTGACGTCCTGCGAGCAGACGATGACTGCTGCTGCCCCCTATCATCAGACGTTTGAACTAAATCTTCAGCTGATCGCGATTTATATTTTTGAGTTTCCTCAGTTAATTTCGATGCTAAATTCTTACTGGCTTTTCTAACTGGGCCGCCATTTTGAATAGAATTAGCGGAATCATCGTTTTTGGTCGCCGTTGTGCGCGATGCTGTATTCCCTGGCGATTTGGTCACGTGGTTATTTGAGTTTTGATTCCCTGCATGAACACTAGTGGTCGAACTGGACTGTGGGGTATCTGAACGAGACTGTGAGGTATTTGAACTAGACTGTGGGACATTGGAATTAGACTGTGAGGTATTCGAATTTATTATCTGTTTATCAGATTTGTCTGCTTTGGCGTTGTCCTGATGACCGTTAGGTAACTTGCTGGCAGTAACAACCGCTTCTGTTGGTTTATTGGGACTAGATATGGACTTTTCTGGGATTTTCCAAGACTCCCTGGTATCAGGTACGATTGTTTTTGGGATTTTCTCGGATATCTTGGAATCTGAAACCACAGTTTCTATTTTATGATTTTCTGACATTTTTTTCTTGGTTTCTGTTGTGTCTTCGGCTCTCGCAGAATAACTCGTAACAGTTTCTGGAACTTCGTCTGATTTCTGAGGATCAGTTAAATCACTTTTCAGTGACTTCACTTGTTCTGATGACGCAGTTTGCTCATTCTCCACGGGTGGTTGTTTGATGCGCTCGGATTTTCCCTGATCATCATTTGTTGGTGTCTGGTTAGTTTTTGTGCCACCAGGTGGCGCTGATGTTGATACCTCAGTGGTTTTTATGTCACCAGCTGGCGCTGATGTTGATATCTCGATAGGTTTGGTGTCACCAGGTGTCGCTGCTGTTGAAAACTCGGTAGTTTTGGTGTCACCAGGTGTCACTGCTGTTGAACTGTCTGTAGGTTTGGTGTCACCAGGTGTCACTGCTGTTGAACTCTCTGTAGGTTTGGTTTCGCCAGGAGTCGCTGCTGTTGAACTGTCTGTAGGTTTGGTTTCACCAGGTGTCGCTGCTGTTGAACTGTCTGTAGGTTTGGTGTCACCAGGTGTCGCTGCTGTTGAAAACTCGGTAGTTTTGGTGTCACCAGGTGTCGCTGCTGTTGAACTGTCTGTAGGTTTGGTTTCACCAGGTGTCGCTGCTGTTGAACTGTCTGTAGGTTTGGTTTCGCCAGGTGTCGCTGCTGTTGAACTGTCTGTAGGTTTGGTTTCACCAGGTGTCGCTGCTGTTGAACTCTCTGTAGGTTTCGTTTCACCAGGTGTCGCTGCTGTTGAACTCTCTGTAGGTTTGGTTTCGCCAGGTGTCGCTGCTGTTGAACTCTCTGTAGGTTTGGTTTCACCAGGTGTCGCTGCTGTTGAACTCTCTGTAGGTTTGGTTTCGCCAGGTGTCGCTGCTGTTGAACTGTCTGTAGGTTTGGTTTCACCAGGTGTCGCTGCTGTTGAACTCTCTGTAGGTTTCGTTTCACCAGGTGTCGCTGCTGTTGAAATCTCTGCAGGTTTGGTTTCGCCAGGTGTCGCTGCTGTTGAACTCTCTGTAGGTTTGGTGTCACCAGGTGTCGCTGTGATTTTATCAGTCTCCATTGACTTCGTCTGGTTAATCTTCACTTCCGGCTCGGATGGACTAGCTACGGTTATATGGACGGGTTTCGTCGATGACGTCACCGGTTTTTGCGTAGTCGATGACGTCAGCGGTAGTTTGTGCGTAGTTGTTTTGACGGGACTAGCGGGCGGAGTTTCGAGTCGCTCTCGTATCGTTCTCAACACTTTTCTGCCTTCTTCATAAATCGGGTCGGCGATATTAAACATCGTAACACTTCCGTCCGTACAACCCAACACTACACCAGCGCCATCTGGTGCGCCGATTATAGCCGTGACGTCAGCGTGCGCTTTATAATTAGCGATACGTTTGCCGTCTGCGACGCGGAAAACGCGTAGAGTTCTGTGTCCTGAGTGATAGTACAACACGTGTTGGTCGTTACGAGTAAACAATGTCTTCACGCTAAACACTCCCTCGGCTACTTTAGGTATCAACTGGTGTACCACGTGACCGTTGTTTTTCAGGTCGAGCAGTTGTAGACCCCCGCGCGTCGGCGCGTACAGACCGTATTTACCGTTCTTCGTGCACTGACCGTTCCATTTCAACACGGAACGCACGAACGATTTCTTTTTGATATCCCAAATGTTGCCTTTCTCGTGATCGATCAGACCGACTTGCGTCGGTTCACCGGGTATCGCTATAAGCCGGTTGTAATCGATATAATTGTTATATTTAGGGATCGTATCGTACAGGTGTGTCCCAGTTTTAGCGTGATACACACTCAACACTTCAACGCCTTTTTTATCGACAGCAGGTGTTACTATGAATAGACCGTCGGTAGTTATTACCGGTTCCAGGAAACGAGACCCGTATGTATAATTCATAGCGAATATAGTCGAACCGCTCGGGATTCCCCTACAAGTCATAACAGCGCCATCTGTCGTCGATTTCGAGACGGTTACGAATTTGCGGTCGTCCCCGGTGATGACTAGATGCAATACGTCAGGTTCTACTGCGGATTTGATAGCTTTCTTACTTTCCACATCCCAAATAAGGACTTTCCCCGATTCGGCGCTGATGACGTAACGGGCGTCTGTCGTTATCTGCGCGTGCGTAACGATAGCGCTGCTCCCAGAATGCATCAACGACGACGTCATCTGGCCGGATTGTAAATTCCACAATCCGACACAGTTCCTGGCCACAGCTGCGCCTATACAATCGTTACCGGCTAAACTAACGCCCTCTATCGGCTTCTCGTGTCTATTGATATGGTTGACGCTCTCACGGATGTTGTCGAAATTCCAAACTTTGATAGATTTATCAATGGATGACGAAACGACGATATTAGCACCGACGGGCACGGAGGTTAGAGCTATAATTCGACCGAAGTGCGCGTCCAGCGATCTCAATAGCTCACCGGTCTTCGTCTGCCATACGTACAACACCTTCCGCACTCCGGCGATGAAGTATTGATTATTCTCGGAGAACGCCACTAAACTCGACATCGGGTTTTTGTTTGGAATGTTGCGGATTCCAGGCGGTAGACGCATCAGGGTCATCGTACAATGAAACAGATCGATCATCTCCCAAACTCTGTATCCTAACATCCCAGTCGCCGCTACATACCTACCATCACTCGACAGCGTCAGGCAGTACACGTTGTCCGTATTGTCCGGTAGGGTGCGCTCGTATTTCCACGTGTTTCCGGTTCGTCTGTAAGCGGCCACGGCGTTATCGCTGATAGCTATGCAGGCGTACAACATCAAACCGTCTTTACTCACAGCTATAGCGCTGTGTAATTCAAACGGCTTCATTATAGATGGCGCAGTTGTCTGACCGTTTGCGACCGCTCCTGTAGGCGACTGTTTACTAGCGCCCTCTGTCGGTATTGTGAACGCATTAAGAGTCATATCGTCATCAGTTTCACTTCCGGTTTTATTCAAACAATAGAATTCTCGCCCCGCTATCTGTACGTGTATGATCGGGTTGCTATGGTTACCGTTATCGTGTCGAGCGACGAGCTCTCCGTTGCAGTCGTAGACAGCGACTTCCTGATTGGACCAGACGGCGAACAGCAGGTCAGCTGATACGCACAAACCGATGACGTTTGATTGCCCGAAGAGCGGTTGGTCGATGATCGTGAATTGACCGGTGATTATGTTACACAATAAAACTTGATCGTTATTGGTAAAACTGACCGCGTTCAAATCGTTGTCGAACAACATCAGATTACTCATAATCCCCTTAATCCCCGGATTAATAACTCGGAATATCTCGCCGGTTTTTAAATCCCAGATTATGAACTGGTTGCTGGCGGAGACGAGGTATTTCAGATCGGAAGTGATGGCGATACCGAACGGAGCGAACGGGTGGCCCTCTAGTGAGTAGTGCAGCGGACCTCCGGGGGTATGCAGGTAATGATGCGCGGGAACTAATGCGCAGTCGTTCAGCCCGTCCGTATCGCATTGTTTCAATAAAGCGTTGATTTTCTTACTCCTGGAGTAGTACGGCAGTAGTCGACCCAGTATCTGCGGGGCTAACATGTCCGGGTATTTGGAAAGGACCGAACTGGACAGACGTAACGCGTCGGCGACTAGAGCGATATCCTTATCGTCGGGCATCGCGTTCAGTGCGTCTTCAAAATCACCCAGTACCATTTGTAACGGCATACAACTCAACTTAGCGTGCAACCACTTATAGTTAAACAGCACCTCGCTGATTAACAGCTCGTATCGATGCGAACGCACGTAGTGATGCGGTAACTCGTTCAGCTTACGTAGATTATACCGCGTGACGTCACCCGAATCGTCCGTGAACGCTAACGGTTGAGCCGACACCTTCCGATCGGACATGCCTCCTCTTTCTTCGGTGTTGAACCTCTGTCTCTGTAAGTCGGAGAACTCGTACGGTTTCGGTTTACCGGCCCACGTTCCGCGGTAGTATTCGGCCAGGTTCGAGTGTATCTCCGACAGTAGGTTTACGTTCCGGAAGTAGCGTTCACGTGACGCGTCGATGAACTGACGGTGGTACCAGTCGATGACGTTTATACCGTCAGCCTCGCGTTCGCTTAGATACCCTACAAAATATAAGATAAACGTGAATGAGCACCCCCTGGTGGTTTGTGAGTGAGGGAAGACCCTGGACACAGTTACAAAATTAAAGGTCAGTCTTTATCTTTATTCTATAATCAATGCAAACAGGTTAATGACATATCGGCCGAGTATCATATTTAGGACATAGATGGCTGGTGACAATTGGTCAAAAGTTTTAACGTTTAAGGCGTACAAAACATATACCGCTTAAAAGATGGATCATTGATTATGATAATCTCTAGATAGTTTAGATTAGGGAGGCTTAGGGGGATTATGAGGATTATGAGTTATTTACCTGGTAAATCGTTCCTGATACGTGTCCATAGTAACGGCGGTATTCTACGAACCGGCGGTAAATGCCATTGATAAACGTCGTTTAAAACTTTCTCGTCTAAACTCAACAAATCCTCTAATTCCGCTTCGGATATACCGCTCTTAGACGCGGTTATATAACCCAGCGCTCGGGATACTAGAGTTCGGCCGTGTTGTTTCTCGATTTTCTCGAAAAGCTGCACGATATTGTCGTGTATGGTGAACGACAGTTCGCATGATGCCGGACTGCTGTAACTTTTCCAGCGGCAAATCTCATCGAATACCAGTTTCACGAACAAAGGCAGGTTACATTTAGAAATCGCTTCGGTCACGATCGACCATTGTTCCGCTGTTATCTGCCGATTGGCGTTGTTTAACCAGCTCGTCAATATCATGCTGCTTAAATTCGGCCCTAACGGCGTCACTTGTACGAAGTTGCCCTGTTGCGGCACGGCCCGCCGCAAGGTGTCCAGCAGCCCGTAATAGTTGGGCAAAGTCGACACCACTATTTTCATATTGGGCGGAAGTTCTATCGGTAACCATGCCAACGAATGAGCGCCATCCGCTCCGGACAGCTGGTCGAGCGAATCGAGGAATAGTAACAGCGGTTTCTCATAGGTGGCGCATGCGGCGACTAGACGTTTGAAGTATTGGCAGAGCGGCGCCAGTTCGCTGGGAATCTCGTCCAGTGACTCGCCGTACACGGTGGATATCTGAGTACACAGACTCTGCAGTAGAGGCATTATCGTCGAACTATTTGGCGACGTTCCCAGAAACCTGAGCACTAGAATCGGTTGACACGTTTTTGAAAATTTCCATTTCGCCACCTACGAACATAGATAACAATGAATATTTTTTTCATATAAACAATTTAGCGCTCTCAATTTTTTTCAAATTCAAAGGACTAAAAGCTTGGTCAAATAAATGGTATATAATAGTAATATCTTAGCGAGCCAATGAAAACAAAATTCGATAAAATTCGACTTTTCTTTTTCAAAATAACGGTTTTAAACCCGTATGATAGTAATGTATATATATATACCTCGCTGGCAGCTTTAGCCAATAGGGACGTTTTACCACACCCACTTTCACCGTGTAGAACCAATGGCAGTTCAGAATCCCCGGTGACGTAATCCCGTATTTTCGCGACGACCTCCTCGCGGCCTTGGAATATTTTGCAGAAGTTTTGACAGGCGTGCAAGTGTTGCAGGATCTCGATGTAAACACTGTCTGTTCCGAGAGCCTCGTTCTTAGCCACAGCTCTATCGATTAGTTCATTTACGTGTCTGAAAAAATATTATCATCTATATGCAACTGTGGCAATCGAGGATTCCCCTTATGGCAAGCGAGGATCCACTAGGCGTGCTAGTTGTATTTCCTTGAGATAATGTAGTGATTCTAAAGCTTGAAGTCCGGTCAAACGGATCGAGGTTCGTAATAGCCCCGATAGAAAGAGGGCTCTCTGTAAACTAAGACACTTACTCGTGAAAATGATCGCAGAATTTCTGCAGATATTCCGCGTGTGTGACATTGTCAACACCCTCACGGCTCCACTCGACCGTGAATCGCGCGAGGTTCGATTCGGGTAGTTTTTTCGGCAGTCTTTCATCCCTCAATTTCGCCAACAATTTCGCCGCTTCTTCGTCCGCCTAAAATACACAATCAAACCAATCCTCAATGCGGGGAGATTTATCGAAATTATAGTTAAAAAATAGCGCCATCTATCGGACGTACCTTTCGACCGGAGAAGTCCATAAATTTGCAGGAATAGAGGAAGGCGCTTTTATTCACGTTTTCGATGATTCTGATGTAGGCTAAACAATGATCAGTAACGTCCTTAGCCGTTAGAATTCCGTGCACGATTTCCCTCTCCGTGACTGGAACAAATCATAATCAAACCCTCAATATAGACAGACATTATTCGACCTCTGGCAGTCGAGTATCCACTAGGGGCGCCAGTAGTCGCTCAGTTTCCAAATATTGTGCGCGTTATCAAAGCTTGACCTAACTTACTTCTTAATAACGACTCTTTCCATCAAACAATATTACTTATTGCAAATGGCTGAACGAATATGATGCCGCCTAGCGGTATAGATCGTTACCTGACATGAAAAAGTCGTGCATTTCTTCTTTGTTGATTTTGCGAGTAAGTTGAAGAACGTAGGAGCACTTCCGTAGAATTCTCGTTATTTTACCGAATATTTCCCACCATAAATTACGATCTTGTTCCATTTTCAATTTATGACGCTGTTTCAAAAAAAAAATAAGGAATCACGTTTAATCGATTAGAAGGTTGAATGACCGACCCCGTATTAGTCTAATTCTATTCACCCAGGTGACGCTGTTGTTTCCGTAAGGTCATTAGACTTTAATTGGCATGAATTCTTTGAATATATGAGAGAATAGTATATACATATTTCGGGCAACGTTTCGGGGAAATTCTGATAATTTCCAAGGTATTGTGGGTTCGTTCATTTTAGCTTTTGGTAGATATTTCGATTTCAAAACTATTCACCCAATCAGAAGTAATGTTACGAATAGGGCAGTCGCTTACCTTGTTGTTGTAGTTAGTAAGAATGGAGCTGATTGGTTGTAGTATATACACAGCAGGTATCGAGTTGTTGTCTAGTTTATACCACTGACGCAGTAAATCTAAATCACCCTTCGAATCCTTGCTAGCGTCACATATTGCGTCGAATAAAGTGGCCAGAATTTTTGTAGGCATCGGACGATAGCCGTATTTCTGTCCGAGAAATACCTGAGCGTAAAATAGAAAAAAGGCCTTTGATACTTTTGTACGAATGTTTGTTGAATGCGTTTGACAATTCAAAATTCTATAACGTTTTAATACAAATTGTAGACTTATTGAAAGCATTTGAAAGTTCTAACTAAAAACACTTGACAAAGTTTGGACGAGTCGAAAGCTTTGGAAAGCTCTATAATACACTTGTTTCTATCTCAGACGAATTTTAAACCGGCTGAAAGCCTTTAAAAGGTCTATAATACATTTTTTTATTCTTACGACAATGTTGAGAGCGGTCGAATGCCTTTAGAAGGTCTGTAGTTCTTTTGTTTTTACTTACGACGAAGTTTGGACCGGTCGAAAGCCTTTGGCAGTTTTCGATTTCTTTCATGCATAATTCAGTGGTCATGTGATCGTCGGTAGCCTCGTCCCTGACTCCCCATCTCATATCAACTACCTACACGAATAATATCAATAAAATACGGCGTTCAGTCCTAGTTGATTTCTTTCAAAATGTCTATTTGTTTTTCGATGCACCGTCGATGCGATAAAAGCCGGATATTTCTTTTTTTAGGAAAGCTAGGAAGGAGATAATTGTTCTGGCACGTTGCCAAGGTCAGTGAGTTCGGCCTTTTTTAAGATAAATCGGTTTTTGGCGTTTTTATGAGAAAAACAAAAATTATCCATAATTTTCTCTAACTTCATAAAACTCTCGCCCATATAATCACTGCGCATGACGTCCGCGCAATAAAACCGGAAATGGACGTTGACGGTTATTCGGTAAATTCCTCACCGCAACCGGAAGTGACTTATGACATTTGTCGTTTATCGAATGTCGTGAATCGAGACGGATGAAAAGCAAATGGATTTTTTTGCGACTGATTTTATAGATGAATCGTCAAAAGACTCATTAAGTTCAATCGACAGCCGTCACGCAGGGAGAGAGGGGAAAGGGGGAGAGGGGAGTGAAGAAGGAAGGGAGAGAGGGAGATGGAGAGGGGGATATATTGGAAGTTGGAAAGAAAAGGGAGGGAAGTTAGAAGGGAAGGGGAGAGCTGAGAGAAAGAATAGAGACGATTCTCAACTAGTTCGAAATAAATTAATGACATTTTCTGATTCGATTAGAAAAAAAACGTCACCTTTTCATCAATTCTCTGAGCATTGATTATTATTAATTTGATTGAATCGATTCAGACACGCGATACAGTGTAATTACAACCAATACCGGTAGAGGGCGCCACGGGGAGATAGTTTACTGGATTCACAGGGAGTGTTCATATATTAGATAAAGAATATGATTCGCTCTGTTTCAAACTGATGTTGATAGAACACGAAATTTGATATCAACCCGAGCAACAGTCGTAATTAATTACTGACCAGCTGATGCTGCCACCTGGTGCAGGTTAAACCAGTGCACGAATAATGACGTCATCGTATATCGTGTATACACAGGCAGGCAGGAGTTAGAGAGCTGCTGCTGAGGTCGTATCAAATCAGCCGGATAAATACCGCAGTCGATCAGTACCTGAACAGCTCGTAAAACTAATTATCGATAAATGCAAATTGTTTAGAAATGACTTCAATAAAATTCCCAGTCATTCGCACTTTTCAGTAGGTGTAGCCCAGTCAGGAGGTAGCCCAGTCAGGAGGTACCCTGTCAGGAGGTAGCCCAGTCAGGAGGTAGCCCATTCAGGAGGTAGCCCAGTCAGGAGGTGGTAGGCTTTAGCCAGTCTGTAGATGCAGCCTACTCAAAGATTAAATCTTTCACTGTATATTGATCGCTTACCTATTATATACTACATATTGATTGACTGATTGTCTGACTCAGGAGTCGGACTGACTGCGTTGACAGACGAGTGACTGACTCTTGAGTCGGACTGACTGTTGATAGACATACCGGCTAGCAGCAGGCGCAGTTTAAATGCATGGATAGCAGTAATTACTAACTAGAGGCCATACCCTAATAATACTTGTTGTCACATAAACACCGTGTTGTATGAGCAACGATTAATGGACAATAAAGGCGTTAAGAGACTTATGTATCACACACGATACAGAGGGAAATGGGAATATGGGAGAGAGATGAGAGGGAGGAGGAGAGAGAGAAGAGAGGGGGAGAGGAGAGAGGAGAGGGGGAGAGGAGAGAGGAGAGAGGATAGGGGAGAGGAGAGAGGAGAGAGCAGAGGGGGGAGAGGAGAGAGGAGAGAGGAGAGAGGAGAGAGGAGAGAGGAGAGGGGGAGAGGAGAGAGGAGAGAGGAGAGGGGGAGAGGAGATAGGAGAGGGGAAGAGGAGAGAGGGGAGAGAGGAGAGAGGAGAGAGGAGAGAGGAGAGAGAAGAGAGGGGAAGATGGTGAGAGAGGAGAGAGGGAGAGGAGAGGGGAGAGGGGAGAAAGGGGGAGAGGGGAAGATGGTGAGAGAAGAGAGAAGATGGTGAGAGAGGAGAGAGAGAAGAGGGGGAGAGGAGAGAAGAGAGAGAAAAGAAATAAACAATGAACTATACCTGAAATTCGAGTCCATGTTTTTCTCGGCAATATTTTTTCAACAGAGGATACACATTTTCCATCAATGCATTGCGCTCTAAAGTCGTATCTGAAATTTATTATGATCATTATCATTATTATCAATCAGAAATGTTGTTATCAATTCCGTCATTTTTCCATCTATTAGAGGTGAATTTATAGGACTCTGCTTCAGTCCAGCGTCCGCCATTTAATCAGACCCAATATGGCGAAAGTACCGCTACCAGAACCTTAAATGTGCTTGAATTCGTTTTGTAACTTCATTGACTTCATTCTAAAGTGAATTCGCGATAAATAAACTGATCAGTTTTCTGATGATTACTACCAGTTTGATTGGTTGATTGTTTGATCGTCGTTAAGGTGATAGATTTAAATTAATAGCTTGTTTAAGTGCGTTCAACCGCTACGATTATTGTTCCGGAAGTAGGAACGTGACTACGATTAAATCGCAGTATTTATCACCGAGCGAGCTGCGGCAAGCGAGCTGTTGAATAACGCTTTGCTCTGTGAGTCAATTCGGTATTTGACAGAATAAATAATTGCTGGAATGGATCTAGAAGTCACAGGTAGCAGTGAGGCAGTAGCTGCTGCTGCTGCTACTGCTGTATTTTATTTGATCTGTAACGATACAAAGATCGGATAAAAAACATCTATCAAACGCGAGTCACACTCAACTGAGAAAACGCCGGGATCCAACGCGTTTACATCTACTCGACTCCGGGTACACGAATTTCTATTTAGATAAAATGTGATAAACGAAAATGATATCTCGTTTCTCCTAATCGCTGAGGGTCACTTTGGTAAACTGCGATGAAATTTGTAATCGGTTAATTTCTATGCATATCGGGTATGTTATGGTTAGCTTAATGATTATTTAAAAAAGTAAACCGGGTAGATAGGCGGCCGGCTGGCTTTACTTAAGGAGAAATAAGGTACCAGTTTTTAGCCTGTAAATTGATTATGTAAACAAGAGTTTGTAATATCGTCGTCCTGCACGTTTTCTTAACGAACACGAAGAAGTCGTTAAGAATTAGAAATTCTAAGCCGGCGAGTCGTTATAATTGAACTGACCACTCGAATTTCAGAGATGTAAAAACTGGGTGACATTTCCATTCTCTACAAATATCAGGATATAGTGAAATAGTGAATGATAACCTTTAAATCAAATTAAGCTAATTCTAATGGACTAAATCCCGTAAATACCCCTTGCATACCGACACATACATCTGCGGACAATACTCGCCTCCATTTCCCTAGAAACCAAACAACCACTTCCTTAGCAACGGAAGTTTATTAAACGACAAGAAACTGACGCGTGAATTCGGAATTAATCCGCTTTTGATGAACGGCTGTGGCTAGACCAAGCCTTACTGAAACTAGAGTTATACACAGCGAGTACCCGAGCCTCCTGGAGTTACACAGGGATAACCCCAGCCCCATCGAGATACACGAGGAGGGCCCTATCCCCATGGAGTTACACAAGGGGGACCCTAGCCCCATGGAGTTACACAAGGAGGGTCCTAGCCCCATGGAGTAACACAAGGAGGGTCCTAGCCCCATCGAGTTACACAGGGATGACCCCAGCCCCCGTACAGGGAGAACCCGAGCCTTGTAGAAGTACGGAGGGAGAACCCGAGCCTCCTGGAGTGGCACAGGGAGAACCATGGCCTCCTGGAGCTACACAAGGAAAATTCTAGTCCCACCGAGGGACACAAGTTGTGCTGTGCTGTGCTGTGCTGTGCTGTGCTGTGCTGTGCTGTGCTGTGCTGTGCCCGCTATTGCGGTGCGTCGAACACCTGTCTAAATACACACAATTCACCAGCAAAAATTAATCAATTTCATCCCATTTTTCGCAACGGTTTTTTCCCCTTAAACAAATAATTTAAAGATCTAAGGATTTCATTTGATATTCATGAAAAAATAACATAACCGACTATTAATCGCCCGGGACGTTGTCGTGTGCCTCCGTGTGCGCCAAGGGCGTGTGCCCGCGGCGTGTTTGGGCGCGATTTATTCTAGTTTACAAAACAATTTCGTTGTCATCGTAAACAAATTGGTTACAATGAAAATTCTTTGAAAACAGAAATTTCGCCGAGTAATTAAAAACGAAACGTCATTTCCGAAGAGTTTATTAAGGATTATTAAGGAGTTGACCGTGAAATAACCACGTGACCACTCCTGAGTCAACGGAAGAACGATTTTATTTGTAATTTCATGGGTTTTTAAACTCTCAATATTCTGAACAATAACACGATTTAAATCTCTGCCTAAATAAAAAGAGAAATTATACTTGTTATAACAGTCTCTACCGACAAGAGATGTTTGTCTTAAATTTCTAGATATCTAGATATCTACGTACGTATGCGAATGGTTATCACGCTATTTCACTCGACAAGACTTAATGTAATTCGGCGATTTTGATTGTAGATAAATATTCATTTCAAATGGACGGATGAAATTTGCACATTTAATTCAGATAATTGAATCTCATCGACACAGATACTGTTTATTTACTGGTTTTTCGTGAACTTAAACAAGTTTTATTGGAAGATTTATTGAATGTCTGCGAAGCCGGTTTTTATAACTAGTTCTAACTCAATAAGACACACGCATTTTATTCTCCATTCTATTCTATTTTATTTTACTGGTTTTATTATCAATTTAACAATAAAATACTGACAATCAACGACAATCAATGCTATACAAAGTGTCATCCATTTTATAATTCAATTTTCCCGGAAATTGTGACCGTGTGTGCCACAAATAACCCCCACCCACCCCCATACAGCTGTACGAACTCAGGCCGTGTAGCAATTTGGGCCCCCGATACCCGAATGCCCTTAAATGGAGCGTTCAGACTGGCCAGACTAATCGATAAACCACGTCAGTCACTGCTAGCGGCTTGTTAGCACGTTCAGGTCCAGGGTGTTGCTAGAACCAGGCCTACGAACGAGCTAGGGTTATGGTTACTTTTCCAGGGTTATTTTTAGCCGTATTTGGGACGAATTTAATTCTTTTATTGAGCCATCGTTGTTGGTGTAATAATTTCAGGAACTATTACAGGTAATCTACCCCTAGCGGCGGTTTATACAGAGTAAATAATTATACTGCTCCGCGATTTATATTACAATTATAATAAATATTTACTCCACGAGTTGTGAGTAAACTATGAATAATTATTCAGGATCGTGTAATTAAACTCTCGTCGTATATTGAAGTCTATGAAAGTCTATGAGCCACTTATACGTTTAGACACACAGTGTCTGTTGTTATACAGATTGTTTTCAGTGTTTGATTTCGGGGGTCAAAAGATCACGATTCTACATTGAATAGATATGTAATGATTTTGTTTGCGCAGGTGGGAGTTAATCCATTTTATAACCCAAATATTTCCGGCGCATATATTAGATAATTAGTCAATATTCTATTTATTTTCTGTTCCTATCTCGTGGCCGATTTTGGTCCGATCTTAGGGACTCGTTTTGGTACTATCTCGGGACTGCTTTTGGTTCTATCTCAGGGACCGCTTCTGGTTCTATTTCAGGGACTGGTTCTGTTCTATCTCGGGTACTGGTTCTGACCTATCTCGGGACCGCTTGTGGTCCTATCTCAGGGACTGGTTCAGGTCCTATCTAAGGGACTGGTTCTGGTTCTATCTCAGGGACTGGTTCTGTTCTATCTCAGGGACTGGTTCTGTTCTATCTCAGGGACTGGTTCAGGTCCTATCTGTGGGACTGGTTCAGGTCCTATCTGTGGGACTGGTTCAGGTCCTATCTAAGGGACTGGTTCTGGTCCTATCTAAGGGACTATTTACAGCACTCGGTGGGTAAATTTCATTTCCTTTGAATTGTGTGAGAACATTAAACACATTTTCACTGTAAACTCACCTGTAAAAGTTGAACTGGTGAATATTCTAACGATTCTCGACCCTAGCGGCGGCAGTTCGTCTAAACATCCTCGAAATACTGAATCCGTTTTCGATAGAACAGTATCGTCCTGATCTGCGGGTGAACCCAGCGAGTCGACCGTCGAATCTAAATCGGATTTTTTCTTATTCGAATCCGATTTCCGATCTTTTTCATCATTCTGCAGCTGGTGCTGCTGCAGCTGCGTTTTATCCAGTAATTCGTCAATTAAAGTTTTGCCCCGTTCCACGCACGAAGCCTTAATGATAGCCGAATGTTTACGTTCCCCTAAAGTTCTCGGTCGATCTGAACTAGTTTTCGGACGGTCCGAACTATACAGATCGGACCTGGTTTTCCTGCGCACTAGATGGGGTACCGCAGGGGTCGGTTTTGAGGAGGACTCGTTATCGCTGTTACTATGTTTACCCCGTTTATCAGTCGTCGCTGTTTTTGCTCTAAGTTGTTTCTTACTCACAATCGGCGACGTTTCTTTATCCTTGTCGGCATCGTGTAATCCTAGTTTAGATTTACGCCCGTCTTTAGACGTCCGTTTACCGGGTTTAGCTCCTGCACCAGTAGCCGCTGCAGCTGCAGCCGGTACGGAGATCTTTCTCCGACCCGTCGGAGGCGGCATCGTGAGATCAAGTTCTGTTTTTGCGCGGCGCACTAGTCCCACTTTCTCCGGATACTGGAAGGGAGTTTTATTGATTTTTGCTTCCATGTTTATCTGAAGGTATTTACGGCGCGTCAATATGAATTAAACCTCGATCGGGGGGGGGGGGTAGGGGTGTAGGGGGAGCGGGGGGACCGGTGATAATTAGAACACGTCGAATCAGTAAAGTAATAATCCTCGAATTGCGCGTTCAATCACTGATTCTATTTCATCGATTCATTCTGATTCCCGATTCCTCCAGATTCCATTTTCCCTGATCATAACAAACTCAATCGAATTGTCATACAACATACATACATTATACGATATGCAAATTAGCACCGATGACGTAATCTCTTATGTAAATTGAACGCGTGCGTGTGTTATCAGATATTCTTACCCGTCACAGGATCGCACCAGCACTTTAAAAAACTCACTGTCGCTGCTGTCCATTATAAAGGAAACTGTGCATTAGCGGTAGCTGTCCATTAGCAGAAGCTGTCAATCAGAGAAATAGCGGCCCGTAACTTCCTTTTTCCTGTTAAGCGTCTGCGCAGTTCGCGATCTTCACTCGTGAAACTACAAACTCGTAATATCCAATACCCCAGACCAGTAGTAGACCCCTCTCTACTCTCTCTGTCTACCCGTGTCTGTTGACAGTCAGTGCTTTACTGGTAATCAACTAATCCTATATCGTCACCGGGCAATTAATCCTCGGGCGGATTAGCCTAATCGGTTTATTACGATAGTAATCCGACGAGAACAAAGCTTGGGATTTAACGTGTTCAGGCGATTAGCTGAAAACACGCGTAAACAAATTACCGATGACCTTTACAATCGGCGGAACAAGGCGCACCAGGGTTCGAACCCGTCTTGTAGGCTCTGCTAATTACATAAACATAGACCACGAACTTAAAGGCACAAATTCACTTGACTTGTCTGTTAACTCAAACTCACAACTTTGGAACTGGATCCAGAGTTAACTGTAACTCACAACTGTGGGACTGGATCCTGAGTTAACTGTAACTCACAACTGTGGAACTGGATCCAGAGTTAACTGTAACTCACAACTGTGGAACTGGATCCTGAATTCTGAGTTACCTCGAAATTAACGGCACAAATTCGCTTGACTTGTCAGTTAACTGTAACTCACAACTGTGGAACTGGATCCTGAGTTACACTCACAACTGTGGAACTGGATCCTGAGTTAACTGTAACTCACAACTGTGGAACTGGATCCTGAATTCTGAGTTACCTCGAAATTAACGGCACAAATTCGCTTGACTTGTCAGTTAACGGTAACTCACATCTGTGGAACTGGATCCTGAGTTACACTCACAACTGTGGAACTGGATCCTGAGTTCACAGTTACCTCGAACTCACAACTGTGGAACTGGATCCTGAGTTCACAGTTAACTCTAACTCACAACTGTGGAACTGGATCCTGAGTTCACAGTTAACTCTAACTCACAACTGTGGAACTGGATCCTGAGTTCACAGTTACCTCGAACTCATAACTGTGGAACTGGATCCAGAGTTACACTCACAACTGTGGAACTGGATCCTGAGTTCACAGTTAACTCTAACTCACAACCTGTTGAACTGGATCCTGAGAGATTTGAAATCCTAATTTGCGCGATTAAGTGTTAAATGTCCGCACGACTGTTCCTGAACGAAGCTATTTTTCTAAACTTTGCACTGCGTGTTTTTACGACGATATTCAAATATTTTCCTGTTTCGATTTCGAAAACCATTGATGAATAGAAGACAGGTTTATAAAAACACCTGCTCGGTATTTGTATTGTATACACACGCGTGTAAGGAGGTACCGTGTTGTACTGTGTAATATAATACACCAAGTGTGGTCCACGTTGGTCGTCCGCGTTCGATTTAGTTCACATTGCAATTATAACTGAATGAACTTTTTTTAAACAGATCGATTATTCGTGAAAACTATGCCGATATCGAGAAGAAGGATGCGATATTTTCTTGGGGGGGGGGGGAGGGAGTGTGATTATATATGGATTAAGAGTCTTAAAGTACAGTTCAAGGCTCATTGGAAATTGACTAATTCTGACTACGGCTACGGGCGACCTACTGCTCGTCACGCCATCTGGCGGGATAGCTGGCTTTGCGGGTTCCCGTTGGAGAAGTATCTGAATATTTCTGGAACGAATAGATGTTTCATGATTTATGGATGATTGGGCGGTTTTTTTAAACCCGTGACTGATGATTCAACTATGGAAGCGGATTCGAAGCAAAAAATCGAATTAGAAACACTCTCCAGGGAATAATACAACCAACGCTAATTTTTTTCTTTCAACGAAGATTTATCTACACATAATTAAATACAGCGTAGATAACATTGAGACATGCAATATTTATACAATTGGAAATTCGGTTGATGTGTTAATTCCGCTAGATGGCGCACGATTCGTACATGGTATCGATATTTTCGCTCGGCCTCCCAGGACGAATGAGAAAACGCAGAAAAAACCGGTACTTTAATATTTAATTTCTACACGCAGAATAGCACGCAGAAGCTGCCCATAGCCGCTGTATTGGTTTTCCAGTCAAAAACTTTACAACGGGTTCAAAAACCTCCCGACTAGATATGAGTAAACCATCGATTAACTGATACGACTGAGTTTTTCATGTAGAATATATAGAATTGCGGTACGAACCACCGCAAATAAAACTTGGAGAATTCAAACATTTCATATTGCATTCAGCGTCAGCGACGCGTCCATGTTTGCCGTAAAGATTACCGCAAAAACAGGAGTATGAGTACTGTACCGCGGCGTAATAGAATCCTGAAATACAACAATATGTATATCAGTAATATAGATAACAATCCTCCCTAACCCCCTGGGTCCTGCTGACACTCCCTAATCCACTGAGTCCTACCGACTATCACTATTCCCCTGGGTCCTGCTGACCCTCCCTAACCCCCTGGGTCCTGCCGACACTCCCTAATCCACTGAGTCCTACTGACTATCACTATTCCCCTGGGTCCTGTCGACACTCCCTAATCCACTGAGTCCTGCTGACCCTCCCTAATCCACTGAGTCCTGCTGACCCTCCCTAATCCACTAGGACCTGCTGACTATCACTATTCCCCTGGGTCCCACTGGTTCTCCCTGTCCACCCGACTATCTCTCAGTACCCGACGTGGCGCTTATGAAGGGGACAGTTTCTTTTTTAGACAAGTATGCATTATGAATTGAGTTAAAGGTCATTCAAGTAAACAAAACCAACCCGTGCTCTCAATTGCTCTCAGGTGTCGCTGCCATCGAATTGTTACCTTTTTCCAAACAGAACTGGCGGCAAATATCGGGCGTTAATTGCTTAAAATCTGATTTCTCTAGACCATTGACATCTCTATCCGCCGTATCTTTAAAACATCCTCTGTATTCTGTGTGGAGAATAATGTAAAACACATTCTCTTTAGAAAAAAATTCTAACCCTTGTACCGAGCTCTAAACCCTAGATCGAATCCTATATCCGAACCCCAAACTATACAAATTGATTATAATTGAACTTAATTTTTACAAACCTTTACAGTAAACATCTTTCCGGAATTGTCCGGTACTTGTCGGTGAAGTTCGGTTGACGCCATGGTATAATTCACAATCACAAGAACCCGGTTTAAACCGGTACGCACCGCACTTTGTATCGTCTATGCAAGCCATTGCGCAATCTAACCATTTTCTAGTGTTTGTGGTTGAGTAGACGCTCCCCTCATTCTCGCCCGGCAACAGGTGACGAAAGCGCATAGGTTTTTTACTTCCAGTCGCCACTAGGGGGCGTATTAAACAGGTAAACGAGAGAAGGAAAACTCGAACAAACAATTTCATGATCGACTCCACAAAACGCACAATCAGAATTATCCGTTATCTTAAAATGCAGTTCCACTCTATTCCACACTTCCGCCAGGATCTGTTGACTCGGGCGGGCGGTTCCACAAAGCTCCCACGGTACCACACTGATCCACACTTCCGCCAGGATCTGTTGACTCGGACGGGCGGTTCCACAAAGCTCCACACGGTTCCAGACCGTTCCACACTTCCGCCAGGATCTGTTGACTCGGACGGGCGGTTCCACAAAGCTCCACACGGTACCACACTGATCCACACTTCCGCCAGGATCGGTTGACTCGGACGGGCGGTTCCACAAAGCTCCACACGGTTCCACACCGTTCCACACTTCCGCCAGGATCTGTTGACTCGGACGGGCGGTTCCACAAAGCTCCCACGGTACCACACTGATCCACACTTCCGCCAGGATCTGTTGACTCGGACGGGCGGTTCCACAAAGCTCCACACGGTTCCAGACCGTTCCACACTTCCGCCAGGATCTGTTGACTCGGACGGGCGGTTCCACAAAGCTCCACACGGTACCACACTGATCCACACTTCCGCCAGGATCGGTTGACTCGGACGGGCGGTTCCACAAAGCTCCACACGGTTCCACACCGTTCCACACTTCCGCCAGGATCTGTTGACTCGGACGGGCTTATTAGATACGCGACAAATAATTGTCGCGACAACTTCATAGAAAAAACATATGAAGCAAAAAACCAACCAATCAGCACCTATCAATCCTGTAACTCTATTCATCTGCCGTTACTGCTAATCAATATTACCCTCAACCTGTAACAAAATAGCCTGAATAATGGATATAGAATATCTGGTTTCAATACTTGTGTTGCGATGGTGCACGGTGGAACTGAGCTAGTGGAGCTGAGTCCACGGTGGAACTGGAACATGGTGTGATTGGTGGAATGGGTGGAACTGGGTGCACGGTGGAACTGAGCTAGTGGAGCTGAGTCCACTGTTATGAAATGAGGATTTTACACTATAGTTTCATTGTCAGATGTATTTCTTATGATCATCAGTAAAATAACAATTGTAGTAGATACGGTGGAACTGGTAGAACTAGTGGAACTGGTAGAACTAGTGGAACTGACTCCACGGTGGAACTGGTAGAACTAGTGGAACTGGCTCCACGGTGGAACTGGTAGAACTAGTGGAACTGGTAGAACTAGTGGAACTGGTAGAACTAGTGGAACTGGCTCCACGGTGGAACTGGTAGAACTAGTGGAACTGGTAGAACTAGTGGAACTGGCTCCACAGTGGAACTGGTAGAACTAGTGGAACTGGTAGAACTAGTGGAACTGGTAGAACTAGTGGAACTGGCTCCACAGTGGAACTGGTAGAACTAGTGGAACTGGCTCCACGGTGGAACTGGTAGAACTAGTG
The DNA here is from genome assembly GCF_964204645.1 of Tubulanus polymorphus. NCBI lineage: Eukaryota > Metazoa > Nemertea > Palaeonemertea > Tubulaniformes > Tubulanidae > Tubulanus > Tubulanus polymorphus. The sequence goes on from NC_134034.1 coordinate 12,996,252, forward strand.
GAACTGGCTCCACGGTGGAACTGGTAGAACTAGTGGAACTGGCTCCACGGTGGAACTGGTAGAACTAGTGGAACTGGTAGAACTAGTGGAACTGGCTCCACGGTGGAACTGGTAGAACTAGTGGAACTTTATGAGTTCCCACGGTAGGGGTTCAACAGTTGAACTGTAGAATTGAGGATCGATACTTGTTTGTTATATTCAGTTTATAACTGGTGACTCGTGATCCTAAACCATTAACAGATTGCGGGTATAGCTTCGATAAAACCTAATCGAGTGTTTAAAGTCAGCGCCGCAAAAAATAAGTCATCGTATATTTCAAGTGCAAACAAATTAATTTTAGATCGAGGAATTTTATCAGGAAGTAGATTTTGATAAAGGTCGAATTAAACGAATTAGTTTGAACCAATCATAGAAAGCACCTATCACTATTAACCTTACTGATAAACTGATAAGGATTACTATTATAGACTGGTATTACTGTGCGGTTGGGCTTGTATTTATCATTATGTTAAAGGATTTTATTGAATGAAATATTCAAAATCATGGTTAAAGATAAGGTTAGTTTCATCCCTCAAATATAATTAATATTAATATCTATCATTATGATAAGCGTTATTATCATAATGACTATGATAATTCATATAACGCCTGAATGTTCTCTAACCTAAATCAGTTCCTTCTATTTGTGTCGTCAGACTTCACGTTCCGTGCTACCAACGCCATCTATCGATCAGACTTCACTTTCCGTACTACCAGCGACACCTAACGATCAGGATTCACGCCCCGTGTTACCAACGCCACCTAGCGACCAGTCGGATACACTAACTAATGAGAATGATACACAAATACACATCATATACCAACCGAAAGAGGGCGCTGATGTACGAGGCGCCAGTGATGCGCACGCACCGACAGCTGATGATAATGACGATGAAACTGACGATGAGATTCTCGACTACAGCGCCACCGGGTGTCAGAAACCCGTAACACACATCAGCAATTATATCAGACAGTTTTACGAGGCAAACAGGAATTCGATATGGCGGATATTCTACGCGATTCTATTGGCTGGTTACGCTGTTTATTTCGGGTTCGCGATGGACTATAGTTTCGGAGATGGTCCATCCGTCTGTTTACTGGTTTTAACCCTACTTGTAATTATCGGTTACGCGATTGTTTTGATTCACAGAAAGTTCGGCGATAAAATCGTCGCATTTTTTGATCCGTTCGAATTTTTCATACTCTCCTATTACACGTTCCTCAGAAGGTACAAAAACAACTCGAAATATTTGTTATTTCACAGCGAATTCCGAACCAAAACTCATATAGATAAGCGGTTTATATTTCAGAGGTTTTATAGTGTTAGTTGTTATCGGCGTGATACTTGTGCTAGTGTTCGAGGTCGGTTTGAAAAATCCACGAAATCTCATATCGCTGTCCGGTGTCGCCGTCTATATTACACTTTTCTACATATTTTCCAAACATCCGGCTCGGGTAAGTATAAAATAAAGACAAGACAACTAACTTGACATTTTTATATTGAAAAATAACACATATACCGTTCAATATTGTCGACATCGATAATTGAATTGAATTGACCAGTCTAGCCCGGATATATTGATGACGTAGTACACATCTTCCAAAAAATAATTATTGAAATTTATCGAAAATGAAATAATATTAATGAAATGTATCTGAAACAAAGCCCAAAATTCACGTTTGTAATCGTTAGTTTGAACCGTCAATATTGATGACGTAGTGCACATCGACTCACACAGAACCCCTTGAATAAAGCATACTAGGTATCGACGTGTATAAACATTATTGTAACGGTTTTTACGGCGTAAAAATCCATTTCATTCCTAGGTGAAATTCCCAACTAAATAAACATGTTTTATTTCTTCTGGTAGGTGAAATGGCGTCCAGTATTTTGGGGTTTAGGTTTACAGTTTATATTCGCTCTGCTGATACTGCGCACTGTTTGGGGATATGCCGCGTTTGATTGGGCCGGTAAACGAGTTTCCGAATTCCTCGCGCATGCCGACGCCGGTGCCGAATTCGTTTTTGGCGAGGCTTACATAGATCATCCGTTTGCCTTCAAGGTATGTTTTCAGTTATGTTTTTTTTTTGTGTAGAAAGAATCCCACGATAATAACAAAAAACAGCCCGAAAGTGTTATTTTAAGCTAAATTTAGTATTTAATTCAACGTTTCGACTATATCCTAATAGTCATCTTCAGGAATACTGTATTCCTTGAGCTAGTGTAGTTTATTCAACTTTTCGACTATATCCTAATAGTCATCTTCAGGAATACTGTATTCCTTGAGCTAGTGTAGTTTATTCAACGTTTCCACTATATCCTAATAGTCATCTTCAGGAATACTGTATTCCTTGAGATAGTGTAGTTTATTCGACGTTTCGACTTTATCCTAATAGTCATCTTCAGGAATACTGTATTCCTTGAGCTAGTGTAGCTTATTCGACGTTTCGACTATATCCTAATAGTCATCTTCAGGAATACTGTATTCCTTGAGCTAGTGTAGTTTATTTCAACGTTTCGACTATATCCTAATAGTCATCTTCAGGAATACTGTATTCCTTGAGCTAGTGTAGTTTATTCAACGTTTCGGCGATATCCTAATAGTCATCTTCGGGAATACTGTATTCCTTGAGCTAGTGTAGCTTATTCGACGTTTCGACTATATCCTAATAGTCATCTTCAGGAATACTGTATTCCTTGAGCTAGTGTAGCTTATTCGACGTTTCGACTATATCCTAATAGTCATCTTCAGGAATACTGTATTCCTTGAGCTAGTGTAGTTTATTTCAACGTTTCGACTATATCCTAATAGTCATCTTCAGGAATACTGTATTCCTTGAGCTAGTGTAGTTTATTAGACGTTTCGACTATATCCTAATAGTCATCTTCAGGAATACTGTATTCCTTGAGCTAGTGTAGTTTATTTCAACGTTTCGACTATATCCTAATAGTCATCTTCAGGAATACTGTATTCCTTGAGCTAGTGTAGTTTATTAGACGTTTCGACTATATCCTAATAGTCATCTTCAGGAATACTGTATTCCTTGAGCTAGTGTAGTTTATTTCAACGTTTCGACTATATCCTAATAGTCATCTTCAGGAATACTGTATTCCTTGAGCTAGTGTAGTTTATTCAACGTTTCGACTATATCCTAATAGTCATCTTCAGGAATACTGTATTCCTTGAGCTAGTGTAGTTTATTCAACTTTTCGACTATATCCTAATAGTCATCTTCAGGAATACTGTATTCCTTGAGCTAGTGTAGTTTATTCAACGTTTCGACTATTTATCCTAATAGTCATCTTCAGGAATATTGTATTCCTTGAGCTAGTGTAGTTTATTCAACGTTTCGACTATATCCTAATAGTCATCTTGAGGAATACTGTATTCCTTGAGCTAGTGTAGTTTATTCAACGTTTCGACTATATCCTAATAGTCATCTTCAGGAATACTGTATTCCTTGAGATAGTGTAGTTTATTCAACGTTTCGACTATATCCTAATAGTCATCTTGAGGAATACTGTATTCCTTGAGCTAGTGTAGTTTATTCAACGTTTCGACTATTTATCCTAATAGTCATCTCCAGGAATACTGTATTCCTTGAGCTAGTGTAGTTTATTCAACGTTTCGACTATTTATCCTAATAGTCATCTCCAGGAATAGTGGAACTTCTTGCTTCAGTTACATTTTCGAACTGTTTTTCGTTATTATTGTGGGATTCTCTCTACGTCGCTTCAACACGGATATTGTGTTTTATCAATCGTGATTATGTTTTCTTGGTTGTTCCGCTTACAAAACTCTACTGTTTATATCTTATATATCTTATCAAATATCAGATTAATACTTTTGTACGGTCACATTTTAAAAATAATCTTGAAATGATTTGATTATTTTTATGAATTGAAGTTTATTTAAACACGAAAGAACAGTACAGGGCATAATACATTACGCAAATATGAATTAGTCATTAATGTACAAAAACGTGTCGAGTAATTGTCCCAAGCCAAACAAGGCTGAACTCAGAGAGGGGATGAACCCTGAAAACTGATAATGAAAATAAAAATAGATTATGAAATATACATGTAATAATTCTGATAAATGAGATCCTTACAATAATGATGGTGTCAGTGATTGTTTTCATTTATTACAGGTACTACCAGTGATAGTATTGTATTTATTTATTACAGGTACTACCAGTAATAGTATTGTATTTATTTATTACAGGTACTACCAGTAATAGTATTGTATTTATTTATTACAGGTACTACCAGTGATAGTATTGTATTTATTTATTACAGGTACTACCAGTGATAGTATTGTATTTATTTATTACAGGTACTACCAGTAATAGTATTGTATTTATTTATTACAGGTACTACCAGTAATAGTATTGTATTTATTTATTACAGGTTCTACCAGTGATAGTATTGTATTTATTTATTACAGGTACTACCAGTAATAGTATTGTATTTATTTATTACAGGTACTACCAGTGATAGTATTGTATTTATTTATTACAGGTACTACCAGTAATAGTATTGTATTTATTTATTACAGGTACTACCAGTGATAGTATTGTATTTATTTATTACAGGTACTACCAGTGATAGTATTTTTCAGCGCTACTGTATCCGTGCTAACGTATATCGGTATAATGCAGATAGTTGTACAGAAAATCGCCTGGTTCATGCAGAAAGTGATGGGTACAACTGCTGCCGAATCCGTTAACGCCGCCGCTAATATATTCATCAGTCAGGTAAGAGGCCAGCTGATTGGTTAGTCGATCGAATACAGGCCGTTGATTGGTCGATTCGAGGTCGATTTATTCAAATGAGCTGAAATTCAACAAACAATGCGATAATGAAACACGTTTCTAGGTGGTTCTAGATGGTTCGTGTGTTTTTTTTTGCAGAGTGAAGCGCCGTTGATGATTCGCCCTCTAATTCCTCACATGACTCGATCTGAACTGCATTCAGTCTGTACCGGTGGCTTCGCGACAGTTGCCGGAAGTGTCATGGCCGCTTATATCGAATTCGGGGTAAATAATACCGGTCCGACAGTCTCGTTTCGGCTAGAATTCAAAATCAGTAAAATTGCCTCAATTCAGACTCGTAGACTCACCGTAGAATTGAGAGTCCATTCTGACGTGCTTTATCAATTCGGCGATTTTGTAAATTCGCATATTTGTTTTTTTTTTCTAGGTACCTGCTAATCATTTGTTGAGCGCATCTGTAATGTCAGCGCCAGCTGCACTCGCCATGTCGAAACTATTCTGGCCGGAAACAAGAACATCCAAAACGACGACTGATCACGTGAGGAATATGGAAAAACCGTAACTATCTTTGAAACTACAATTACAAATACAAATACAAATACAAACAGTCTTTATTGAACTTCATAATCACCATAGGAATGATGATAACGATGATGAAGACATTACAAACAGATTTGAAATTTGCAATAGTCGGATATGATAATCATGCATTTAGCCATCGCATGCACAGCTTCCAGTGAGTTGAGCACAGGTTCAGAGTCTGGCTTCACGAGGAGTAATAACTAAATTATTTATCGGTGGATACGCACAGAGAGGGAGCGGGAAGGGAATCTGGGACGTAGGGAGTCAGTCAAACTAATCACTTCAATGTTGTAATCTTCTTTCCAGGAAAGAGGGTAATATTTTAGAAGCTGCATCAAACGGTGCCTCGGCCTCTATCAAACTGGTAGCCGGAGTCGCTGTGAATCTAATCGCGTTTATTTCAATACTTCACTTTATAAACTCCAGTCTGATGTGGCTCGGAGCTCGAGTTGGATACCCTTATCTTACATTCGAGGTAACATCGCATCGATTCTTTGCAACCCGGCGCACTAACTATTTGTAAACTTTCAAAAACTGATCGTCCACACTAAACTAATCTGTTAACTCAGTTTGTCCCTCACAGATCCGCACCTATAATACTATTCTCTCCTCAAATGATCTGCTCCTAGATTCTTATTCTCTTCCGCTTCCAGATGATCTGCTCCTAGATTCTTATTCTCTTCCGCTTCCAGATGATCTGCTCCTATGTTTTGTGGCCGTTCTCGTTTGTAATGGGTGTGGATATGAGCGACTGTCGCGCCGTCGCGGGACTTATCGGAATTAAAGTGTCGATCAACGAGTTCGTAGGTTACGCAGCCCTATCGACGCTTATAGAAAACAGAAAAACGTTTCAAAAATACATCGCAGCTACCGGAAACGGAAGCGTTGTGTATCATAACGATGACGTCATATTGGAAAGTTGGAACAAAACGCTGATTGGGGGTTTCATGACGGTAAGCCTCAGAACCATAGATTGAACCCTAGAACCATTGAGAACCATTGAGAACCGTTGAGAACCATATAACTCATAGAACTCGAGCGTCATTGAATCCAGGAACCTGAGAATCCTAGAACCCTGGAATCAAACAACCATAGAACTCATAAAATTCGAGAACCATAGAATCCCAGAACCTGAGAATCCTAGAACCCTGGAATCAAAGGATCATAGAACTCACAGATTTCGAGTACCATAGAATCCCAGCATGGAACTCATGAAACTCAAGAACCATAGAATCCTAGAACCTGACAATCTTAAGGACCCGAGAACCATCTTTAAGTCCTAGAATCCTAGAACCCTATAGAACTTATATTATACTAAGCTACCCTGACACTAAGGTTCTTAATGAATCCTATCCGATTTTTCTATAAAAGATCTGCTTCCAGTCCTGTTTGCCACCATCATTAGCACTATCTCTCTACCCACTTGCCCTTAACACCAGAGGACGCTCCTGATCGTAGAAATTGAGATCTCGCGAATAAACTCATGCTCCGTTTCTGTTTACAGGTTCGTTCTGAAACGATAGCCACGTACGCTCTGTGCGGGTTCAGTAATTTCGGCTCTATAGGGGTGATGTTAGGAGCTCTAGGAGCGATGGCTCCTAACCGCAGACAGGATATATCACGTGTCGTACTGAGAGCTATGATAGCTGGTAATGTTGCCTGTTTTATGACTGCCTGTATCGCGGGTGAGTTCTCAGCTCCCATCTGCACCCATTCCCACTGTGCGCCCCACTCCCCCTGTCCACCCCAGTGTGTCTTACGCACCTACTCCCCCTGTGCGCCCCACTCCCCCTGTGCGCCCCTCTCCCCCTGGGGCCAGTTGCACAGTCGTGACTTAAGTCCAAAAGTGGTCTTAAATCTTAAGACTGGTCTCAAGTTGTTAGATCGGCTATAGAACTAAGTTGGTCTTAGACTGGTCTTAAGTCTAAGCCATGACTATGCAACTGGCCCCTGGTCGCGAGTCTTGCTTGGGGGTTAGGGTCGATGGTCTAAAAATGTTAACATACGTAACTGATGAACGGCAGGTCGCGTGTTCGAATCCCGTAAGTGTTAGGGTGGTCACCCGTCTAATCTTTTGGGCTAATTCTGGCTCGGTTTGACATGTGGTTGGGCCTGATTTTGGATGTCTGTTGAAAAGTTCAACCTTCAGTCTTCAGTTCTCTGAACCCTCTTATTCCTCCTCAGACCTCATCACGCGAGACGAGTTCATTCGAAATATTAAATTCCTTTCTTTTTTTCAGGATTATTATTCGACTCTGATATCGACAATATGAACGAAGCGCATGGTTTAGCGTAGTTCAGGTCCATGAAAACCCTTCATAATCCTCTCTGAGTAACACTGAGTTCAACCCACAGATATACAGTGACAATTTATGTTTAATTTCGCGAGTTTTTAAACGAACTTCAAACTTTTTTCCAATTTCTCTACGTTATCTTTATTACTTGATAATAATGCGCTATCAATCCATAAAATCTATCTTAATAGTATGCGATGATAATCTATGTAAATATTGTAAATAAAATAATATATCAGATCAATTTATTGTAAAATCGGTTGTTTTTAACCCAGTTCGTGGATTATACTGCCTCAAGAATAGTCGTTTGGATGATATTTCAAGTATTTTTTTGGACGGTAACATTCCCACGGTTTTGTTAGTCTCTCGGTGACATCAGCGACACTGTGTAATATTCAGACACTAAACACATTGCCTGAAGACTACAACCCGTTCGGTCGACTTCTATCCGGTGAGAGTTCCGTTTTTAGTCTAATTTCGTTGCCAACTTGTTGGAGTGGGCAGTTAAGATTTGTACCAACTTGTTGGAGTAGGTAGTGAAAATTTGTACTAACTAGTTGGAGTGGGTAGTGAAGATTTTGCGCCAACTAGTTGTAGTGGGTACTGAAAATTTTGCGCCAACTAGTTGGAGTGGGCAGTAAAGATTTGTGCCAACTAGTTGTAGTGGGTAGTGAAGATTTGTGCCAACTAGTTGGAGTGGGCAGTTGGAGTTGGATTTGCGCCAACTAGTTGGATTGGGCAGTGAAGGTTTTGCGCCCACTAGTTGGAGTGGACAGTGACGATTCGTGCCAACTAGTTGGAGTGGGCGGTGACGATTTGTGCCAACTAGTGAGGTTGGGCAGGAGATTTTGTGTCAAGTAATGGCCAAAAGGTTTATGGCAAGTCCAGGCAAATTATAGTCTAGACAGAGGGCCCGAAGCATGACACATGTTAGTTTGCTTGTTATATTATATACGGGCGAATGCTGTACAATTAATTCATTTTATTATCGTTAGTTTCGAGATCCGTCAGGCTGTTACACTTAATGTATGATAGTAAGCTTGCGTCATTGTTACATGATCAATTGCTTGTCGTATGACTCAAAAATCACCCGGCTTATTTCTCATTGTCCTATGAGGTTTCTACAGGTTTCTACCTCGGGTCTCTAATATCTGTTTGGCTCGGGTTTATGAGAATTTCCGCGTCCGCTCGTAGGGTGACTAGTAGACTCTATTCACGCTAGTTACGGTCGGGGGCTTCCCGCCCCATGGTTATATTTTCTACCAATTGACGCAATTTTTAACGTTTATTTCTATTACTTACTAATTTGTTTTGGGTTCTACCCGGTTGGATTTTTGCCCCAGGGATGAACTTGTACTGTTGTAGATTAATGATTTTGAGACCTGTTTTTGGATATCTAGCACTTACATACACTAGTCTTCTTCTCACGATTTTATGAGTTTTGGGAGAAGTGTTTACTGCTAAACCTTTTATCTTAGATAAACCTACTTATCCTCTCATCCCCTTTTCGGTAATGAGTTCTGGGAATAGAAGAGGGGAATGAGAAGGATAGATAGTCGATCATTTAAGTCCCTACATATCCCATTGGAAAGCGCAGGTCATTTCCTCACAATACTCTCCAGTTGACGAGGATGCGTTGCAGGAGTTGGTGTCACTGGGGAACCGGATAGTTTCTCAGTGACATCAGCGACACCGGTGTAATAATCTGTCACTAGACGCTACGCCTGAAGACCCCGGCGAGTCCGTATTGTAGACGGGCCTCACGTTTCCCCTCTGGTGTTCGCTTCTTTCAGCACCCTACCCCCTATCTCAATCTGTCTCGCATCCATGTACTATGTATCGGCGATAAGTCATTTCCTCCTTATGTTCTATAGTGGGCGAGTATACTAACGCAGGAGTAGTTGATGTCACTGGGGTAACGGATAGTTTCGATATGGAAGTTGATAAAGCTCTGTCGCTGGTCGGAGGTAAACGCAGTCTTTGGCAGTTGCAGAAAGCAACTATAATGACTGTATTCGTTTATCTAACATGTCCGTTCTTTGCTTATTTAAACGTCTTCGTCGGTAAGTTTTAGATACGTTCACGATATTCGTCTTAGCAGCTACAATTAGCCCCTCGAGCAGGCATCCCTCAGACAATCTGCTCTCCGGAAACCACTACCAGTAACGAACTATTTAGACTTTTTGCACAACAATGCTGAATGTCTGAATAGGATGGTTCCAGAGGTTGAAGATTGTTTGAGAGGGTGGCTCCAGGTTACAACCGGATGATTTTCTAAGAGGGTGGCTCCTGGTTGTTTTCAATGATGTACAGTTTTATTGCAGGTTGGACTCCACCTCATCACTGCACCACACCTAATAACACTTCCTCCAATCAAACGATCCCGTACATTTACAATAAGGAAAGCGTCCGCACCTTGGATCAATGTCACGTGTACGTGACTTCATCGATCGATAACCGCACCCGACTGACCAATCAGACGACCGGTTGTCATGACTACACGTATAACGCGGATGGATACACGAGTATCGTTACTGAGGTATGACAACCGAATTACTCACTGCCTCGCGGATAAATGATTTTATAAGAATCTTTTTTTTTGTTTTTTAGTTCGACCTGGTGTGTGATAAGTCGTATCTCTCCGCTCTCAGTCAGTCCTGTTATTTTTTCGGAGTTTTATGCGGAAGTTTGATTTTTCCTACGATTTCTGATATGTTCGGGCGGAAGTTGACGGCTCTCGGCGCCCTCTGGTGTGCCGGACTCACTTGCCTGTGTACGCTAACGGTTCGCGACGCCTACGGTTATATCGCCATCAGATTCTTCAGCGGAGCATTTATAAAAGTACGTTTTCATATAACTAACAGCACACTAGCGCACCTAGCGGATTCCCACTTGCCATAGGAGGAAACGTCGACTGCCACAGCTGAATAGCCTGCCTAGTATGATGATCTGTATGTTGTGTGTATTTCAGGGAAGCGGACTGGCACAGTTTACACTAAACGCCGAACTATTCCCGTCTGATAAGCGCTCATTCGCTGCTAGTTATCAGTTTTTCTGGTATTCAATTTGGTTATCCGTTCTGTCATTGGTCGGATATTTACTCACAGATTGGAGGCATGTTATATTACTGGTTGGATGTAGCTGTTATCTCTCCATTATCGCTGTCTGGTAAAGTTCAAATCTTTTTAGCCGTTACTTACACTTCTAGGCCCACTTCCCTAGTTTCACAATTCACCAGTTCCACAATTGAACTTTTCCACAGTTGATCATTTCCACTTCAACAGTTCCACAATTGAACAGTTCCACAATCAAACAGCTCCACAATTAAACAGTTCCACAAGTCAACAGTTCCACAAGTCAACAGTTCCACATTTAGTATTTGTGTATTTCGCCACAGGTTGCTGGAGGAATCAGTCCCGTGGTTGGTCGCAAACGGTCGCGGTAAACAAGCCGTCGCTATTCTAGAGAAAGCCGCAAAACGTAACCGAGCGACTCTACCCAGCAACGTTATCGATGACGTCATAATGGCCGCATCGCGTGATGCAAATCAGCCCGAAGATGGCCAAAAACGCCGCCTAGCGGGACTTAAGAATATCACCGCTGTATTGAAGCTGAAATGTGCTTGTACTAAACAGGGTGACGCGGATATTGGAGTTTTGGATATATTGAAACATCCCAAACTACGGATTTGGTCGCTATTAATGCTATTCGTTTGGTGAGTGCATCCGACGAGCTTGATCTCATCGACTGAAGCGCCCCCTATAAGTCATTGATATGTTAACTCTCCGTTCATACAGGATGAATACTAATATCGTCTATTACGGACTGTCGTTCAGTTCAACGGCGTTTGTTGGAAATCGATTCGTAAACTTCTTCCTAACAGCAGTAGTAGAAATACCCGCGTATATATTCCTGAAATTCTCCATTGAAAAGTGAGTCGTTTTCAATCCATTTATTACAAACAGCTCTCCATACAGTGAATAAAGTTTGATTTGTATTTGTATTTGTAGATTTGGTCGCCGGTACTGCGTTTTGTCGTGTTATATTTTGACCGGGTTATTCGTTCTCATCAGTAACTGTTCACCCAGACACGGTAAGGCTCGATCGATAGGTGGCGTTGTCACTGTTCCAGGTGGCGCTGTGCAGGCGTCTGATTTCTATTGTTATTTTCTAGTAAATGGCATGAATTTGGTGCCCGTTGTCATGGCAATGAACGCGATGGGAAAATTCTTCGTAACAACGGCATACGGCGCCATCTATATTTACACGAGTGAACTATATCCTACCAATATCAGGTAAGTATGAGGTCTGCAATACGGAGATGAGTTTGTGAAATGATTGTTGGTTGTTGATTTTTTTTTCATTGTTTTTGTTTAGAACTCGAGGAATTGGTATGAATTCGATGTTCGCCAGATTCGGTTCGATGTTGGCGCCATTTGCGGAGGTTTTGGCGCGTAAATCCGCCGTGTATCTCGGCGTGACGCTAGGGGTCGCAGCAGTCGTCAACGGAATACTCGTTTTACCGTTGCCAGAAACGAAAAAGCAGCCACTTCCCGAAACGATGGACGATATCGATTATCTGTCGCGCAGGACCATCTCATGCAAATGTAGTCGACCAACTGAAGATGACGTCACCGGTCATGAAGTCACCGGCGATGACGTCACACGCGAGAAGCGAGAAAATGATGATAACGCGGCTGAAACGACGATGATGTTACGACAAATTTAGTTTATAGTCTTTTGCTAGTCCACACGATCGATATTCGATCATACGTTAAAAATGATTAATGTATCTATTAAAAGTTATTCTTTAGAAGGGGAAAGATATAAACATCGCTTAAGAGCGAGACGAGTCAGCACTAGCAGCAATCCTGCAGCTACTGTGACGTCACGTGTAGAGGGCAGAGACGACTGTCAGTAAGCACTATCATGAGTGTGTTACGTGCTGGCTGCTACTGTACTGCCATATACCCTTCGATTGTATTTTTTTGTCCTTTCTTTTATTTTATCCTTATCCACATTGTATGATTATCTTGTGTGTACTTTTTTGCTGTCACACTCGACTGTTTTGTATTATAAAAGTTTAAGAGTTCAATAAAGTGTTTTGTATTGTATTGTATTGTATCGTACTAGCAGCAATCCCGTAGTTTCTGTGACGTCACGCGTGGAGGTTTCCTGTAGAGATGGACGTGGGTAGAGGGATATAGCTGTATTCGCGTTGTTTGTAATAACCCGCCAATAGTTAATCAATTCAGTTCACCTCAGGCCATCCTTAGCCATCAAATACGTACATCTTAATCACCCTTTGTAGCCAGGTAACCGGGATCTTTAAAACGGTCTAAAAGAACGCGGTTCAGTACACGACAGCGCCACCTACCTTCAAATGGTCATAGACGGTGTTGAAAATGAGATCTTATTTTACGTTTTACGTGTATTCTGTTTAAAGTTATAAAGTCCAGTCCGATCATGTAAAATCTCTTTAATCCCCCAATTTAGACTCTAATCAATAGAAACCAGAACCGTGGAATTATTAATAGATTCCTCTCGTGACTTTGTCGGAGAAATCAGTCAACCGTAATTACTCCAAGTATGTCACAATAGATCTAGTTATAAACCCCTATAACCCCGTTCTATATCAGGTCAGAGACCGGCACCATACTATATTTTCTATAATCCTTACTTTTGTTTGCCATGTCCTAATCGTATGGATACTCCGTCATATAGAATATTATTATAAGTCGGTTTCGAAAGTACAAGCTTTTGGTCGTGGTCTTTAAAAACTCTTCTGGACCAGCAAGAATTTCTCTTTAAGGCCGATTATAGCTGAATGTGCCGTTATCGATTCTCTCCCAGGTATAATGTATATGTAATGGCGCGCAGGTGCGGGGTCGGGGATTATAAATAACAAACCAGTTTTTGTAGGATCTGATATCAAAACAGGGCGTCGGATGTTTTGCTATTTTGCTGTTTAGTTCTTATGAGTAGTAGTGTAAGTAATGCATATTATAAATCAGAGTCGCGTTTTCCACTGTGGATTGATGTATCCACTGTGAGAGGAATTTAGGGTCTTGTATGTAGATTAGTATGCGTTGGAGGGGGGGGGGAGGTGGGTGTTGACGAGACCAAAAGATGTGTTCTAACGTGAAGATATGATAACTCTACGGTCTGTTAGACCTGGCCCGGCCTATCCTCGCCCTCCACCCATCGCTCCAACCTCAGGGGCGGATCGAAGAATTTGGGGGGGGTTCATAGGCCTAGTGTTTTTAATATTATTATAATGTATACAAAAACTAGGCCTCAAAATGGCCTCACTATAATAGTGCACGAAAGAGCGAGCGCCATTTTGTGACCTATCTTGGCAAAAATACGATTGCCCGGGGTCCGTCCTGCCCCGCACCCTGTCTCTGATGCATTTATGTAATCAACCCGGCTTTCAAATTGCAGCACGAATATTAGATAGATTGATCTGAGAAGAACAATGGGAGCTTTTCAAAGTCTTATGAAATCTCTGTTCGGCAAGAAAGAGATCAGAATCGTGATGGTCGGTTTGAACGGAGCTGGTAAAATAACGATCTTACACAAACTGAAATTAGGTGAAATAGTTACGACTATTCCAACCAGCGGTGAGTGTATGTGGCCGGGGTAGAGAGGGGGAGGGGGGGGGGCTGCTGGGTATAGTTTTCTCAGTAGAGGCTTCTCTCATTTCTGTTGCAGGATTCAACGTAAAAACTGTAGAATATAAAAACATTAGTTTCACCGCGTGGGACGTCGGCGGTCAAGACGAAGTCAGACCTCTGTGGCGACAGTATTTCCAGAACACGCAAGGTTTGTAGATCTGGGGTCCAGTTCCACAGTTCCGAGTTAAGATCTAACTCCGAGTTAACTCATTGAAAATGAACTAACTTTAACTCAAACTCCAACTCAGAGCTGTGGAACTGGGTCCAGGTATTTGACTTACTTGAGTAATCCAGGCACGGTTCAACGGTTTGAGTTTGGATTTGACTCCGAGTCAACTCACTGAAAATTCACTAACTTTAACTCAGAAACAACTGTGGACCTGGGTCCTGATCTGAAACACGATGAGTTATTAATGATTTGAGGTTATGATTCGAGGTTGATTTCGTCGTTTCGTAGGTTTGATATTCGTAGTCGACAGTAACGATAGAGAACGTGTCGGCGAAGCTAAAGAAGAATTAAATCGATTGTTAAACGAAGATGAGCTCAGAGACGCCGTTTTATTAGTGTTCGCCAACAAACAGGTACCGTAACAACGGCTCTTTCTAATCTCGCCGGCCATCACTCACCCTATGACGTCATCAACGGCTACCGTCCAGATTCTGTTCGCACAGAATCATATTCGAGATATTTGAAGACTCTTCAGCTCGATTTCGATATCATCCGGGGGACCACATTAGAAATCACTTTTTTCCTTACAAGTACATTATGCTTGAAATGGGATACTGGCACCACCAGATGGCGCAACAAAACATCGGGTTATTCGTAGTAAATATCCGACTGACTGACTTGGTTTTGAGGTTTCCAAATCCGAAAATCATCAAACGAGTCATCAGGTAGATACAACATTGCCTACTCACTCGGTGTATGTGTATTGATTTCACTGAAAATTTATAATCGGAAAAGTTGACTCGAATCTAAATGAGATGTAGATGTCGAACGAAATTGAAGTTCGGTAACCCGATAGTGATCCTGCTAGCGGATTATGGCTGAATCATTAGCCTTGCCTTTATCCCTACCAATTGTTGTTTTATCAATCTGTGGGGCGGGTGCAGGAAAACCCTGTTAGCCTAACCGTGGTTAGTGGCTTATCCGTGGTTAGGCTAACCAGCTTGAAATACGAGGCTGCACGAAGACAATGGTAGCTAACAGCGTTTTCCTGCGCCCACTTATGCCTAACCACAGTGTACTAACCACAGTTAACGCCTTAACAGGGTTTTCCTGCGCCCGTCCCCCGCAGATTGTTAAAACAACAATTCGTTTGGGATAAAAATGTGTGTTCCTCTGTCGCACGAGTCGAGTCAAATAACGACTAGAAATTCACCGATTCAAATGGCAGACATTTTTCCCATTGGGACCACGATTCATCGTTACGTTATGAAACGCTTTTCGTTTTAGGATTTACCGAACGCGATGAACGCCGCGGAGGTCACCGACAAATTAGGACTTCACGATATTCGTAGTCGTAGCTGGTACATTCAGGCGACGTGCGCCACGAGCGGGGACGGACTTTACGAGGGTCTCGATTGGCTTTCGAACGAGTTGAAAAAACGAAAATAATCAACAGCAGTTCAACAGTGGCAGTAGCAGCAGCAGCGGCAACAGCAGCAGTAGCGGCAGCAGCAGCAGCAGCAGCCGGTTCATATGTAGAACTATTTCTCTCTTAATATCAACTTTTAAGAAAATCAGAACACAAAACCTAACTTCGAACAATTATAGACGCCTTGTAAATTAAAACATATGTATTACGTAATATTGTCGACAATGAATAGAACAATATAAATTATATAGTATTAATGGATCAGTGAAGTTATTTTGGTTTTGAATATATCGACAATTGAATTGGATTGACCCGGCAACCAGTCTAGCCCGGATATATTGATGACGTAGTGCACATCCTCGCAAAAATAACAATCATCGAAATTTATCGAAAATAAAATATGAGTTATGAAACTTATTCAATTACGAAATAAACGCCAAAATTCCTAATTGTAACTGCTATTTAGAAACGCCCATTGAGAGCCATTTGGGTTGAGAGGGAGAGAGGGAGGGGAGTTGCTAGAAAGAGAAGGGTAAGGGAGGGTATGGGGTCGTGAACTCAATCTGTTGATTTTAATCTCTCAGATCGTAATATTAATCTCAGCTGATAAGAAGTCAGCCAGCGATTCCCGCCGACAATATCTTAATTAGATAATGTCTAATTAACTAAATGCTATTAATTGGTTTTATCAATCAGTCGAAGCTTTGTTGACTCGAGGCTCGCAGTGAAGATGTGGGAGGTGTATATACTGCAGACATTCAGACATTGACACATGTAAATAGATTGGGAAGCTGACGAGACTTAAACAAATGAGAAATCACCAAAAATAGGTGTAATAAAATAAATGTCCTTTCTCTCTCTTCCGTGTCTGATATATCAGATAAATATACAGAGAATATCATGTTCAAATATATATATATGGATATAAGGTATATTGATTGCCGACGCGCACACTTGCCACAGACTCTTTCTATTCATATATAGTTCGATCAGAGTTCAAGCAGCCACAGAACGGAAACCTACGATTAATTTCGAAGGTTTCAAACATCAAAGGTAGTTCAGCGAGCTACGATACGTGCATCACGAGACGACGACGGTTTCTCCCACGCACCGAATGACGTCATACAATTCCAAGGAATCCCCGCGATCTAGAAAGACCACGAACACTGAGAAGAACCACAGATTCCTGACTGCCGAGAGTCTATTCACGAACTTTATTACTCCCCGTAAAATGGTTATCAAAGTCAGTTCACGCGGTGCTCTTTAAAACCCAAACCCCTCGAACAATAGTGCAGTAAAATAAGTGACATAAACTATCTACCCGTCAGCCAGGGCCAAATTCGGTGTTCGTATCTAGTCGACTAACGGTCGAAACTAATAACCGAATACGCTTAATTTCCGAATAATTTCCGAAATATAGTTCCGACTAGAACGACAACCACACTCAAACGTGGTGAACGGATAATCAGATAAAAACCCACTATTTACAGATTAAAAGAATTTAAAAACAAGAATTTATCTATTCAATCTAAAATTTAAAGAATTCACGACGTTTCGATCTCACCCTATAGATCACCGTTAGGTGTCACACAGGCGTCACACCTGACGATGATCTCTAGGGTGAGATCGAAACGTCGTGTATTTTTGATTGAAATAAATAAATTCTTGTTTTTAAATTCTTTTAATCTGTAGATAGTGGCTGGGTTTTTTTTTATCTCAAAGTTCCGACTAACTGAAATCCGGTTTCGCTTATTTCGACTTATAGTCGACTAACTCAGATAACCGAAGTTGGCTCTGATTATCGATCGCCCATACATAATTCCTGATGCATTATATTAATGACAAATACATAGGATTCACCGCCAGCTTCCCACGCCATCCTATAGCCCCACAACTTCCGGGACAGGCTGCTTTATCTATTCACCTTTTTGTCTGATGTATACTAGGTTACACTAGGATCTCGGTACATGTATTGTGGCGACTGTTATTACGATCACCGAGGGTTGTTCGAGTTAAAATGCCGCTGATAAAACTGTAAATTCCAGACTGTAATAAACTCGCAATTAAAAACCGCACGAAACCAGTTCAAAAATATCGAGATCTATTTCTGTACGTGAGGCCGCGTTATCTGTAGATACCGCGCATACACAACTCTCCTATAGTGTCACTAATAGAACCCCGCCCTCCATCCATCAAAACCTGAGTACCTTTGGGTGCAAGGACGACGTGAATACCCTGACCAGGGAGAGGTGACTGAGTACCCGTGATGGGAGGCGAACTTTTGTTCGGAATAGCGATTCCACAACATCACGACACACGTGACCGGTCATCACATGTCACAGTTTACGCAGTAACTGACCCCTGACAGGCGGGGATTCAGACGCTGTAGTACCACTAGGCGTGTGTTACCGTCGCTCTCTTTTGTCTCGATCAATCGCAATGAGTAGGAAAGGACACATGTTTACAAGACGATGCTGATAATTTTTTAACAAAAAGTCACCAGGCATTCTTTTCATCTTTATCGCCTGGAAACTAACTACATCTCGATGCAGTAAACTTTCTAGAAAGCGCATTTCACCAGGACTTCACCTATTGTTTCGAAATTGCACCAAAAAGCAGTACATTTTTCAAACTTTCCTCGGGGAGGACCCCCAGGCCCCTCTATTGTAGGAGGGGTTTAGGCCCGT
The DNA here is from genome assembly GCF_964204645.1 of Tubulanus polymorphus. Lineage (NCBI taxonomy): Eukaryota > Metazoa > Nemertea > Palaeonemertea > Tubulaniformes > Tubulanidae > Tubulanus > Tubulanus polymorphus. The sequence continues at coordinate 13,014,905 of NC_134034.1, forward strand.
TTTTTAAGTGGTCCCTGGATCAGCCCTTTGGCCAGTGGTTTTGGGAAGCCGGAGACCCAGGTTCGAGTCCCTGTCGGAGCTCGTTCGGAAAATCTAGGTTTTATAGGGTGAAATTCATTTAATGTTCGTGATATTTCACCGGACGTAAAAACGTAACATTTTCTCGTTCGTGAGTACACCAGTACCGGCACAGTACCCAGGGTCGTCCAGGTAGTCCAGGAAGGCAGTCGGCATTCAGGTTTAACCGGAGCAGTCCAGGGTAGCAGTGGCCGGATTCCCCGGGGCAGTGCGTCTTGCCGGTCATGCATACACATGATATCAATTAAAACACAGTTTATACGCCGTCGGCACGCTCTATGTCACTCTCCTTCTCTCCGAGTCTGATCTCCTCCGAACAGCTGTTTTTTACACAGCGAACCGCTGCGCAATGCTAAACACACACACATACAGCTCACTATACAGACACGCACGTATATACATAATGTGTTTTATCGCGCTGAAAAATAACCGCAGCAGTTCCAGCACAAGAGGAGTCTATAGTATAGAGTGTTACGTATAGCGCAGTGACTATATCGTACTGACTGGAGCGGCGTATGGAATCGTGCTGTGATTGACTCTATGTTTGTTACAGATCTATATAAACGGGTATCACTGATAGTTATTGGATATCTCACACTGAGGAGACTTGTAGTGTGACACGTGGATTCAGGGTCACGAGAGATAGTTGATCTTTGTTCAGAACTTCAATCTGATTGCGACATTGTATCCCTCTCTCACTCTGCGTTGTGCAATATTGTTACATTCGTTTATCGTTGCGAAAGTCGTTGAACGTTTCACATTGTTTTCAGTAATTACGAAATACGAAAGTTCAGTTGCGGTGTGGTTTTTGTTTTAATATCGAAATAGATTTTGATATTTCTAAAATCGAGTGGAACGCGACAGGAAGTAGTGAAAAGTGGAACAGTGGACGCTGGACTGCCTGGTGATACAGGGCGCCAGGGATTAGTGAAACGCTGGGACTAGTGACTAGAACACGACTCTGGACTGTCTGGTGACTAGTGGAACTGCAGGGATACAGGATTATAGTGACTAGTGAATAATGACTAGTGTTTTTAGTATATTGATTCGAGCGAGACGCAACACTATTATTAGAAGCTTTGTCGTGTAGAGTCGTGTAGACGCGCGTCGAGAGACAGAGAGAGAGAAAGCCGAGAGGGAGAGAGCTATATTATTTTACGAGTCAATTATTATTCATCGGTTTATTGATCGCGCTGTGTTGCAGTCGCTCGCGAGGACAGCCTCCAGTGCGACGACGGAGCGCCGGATACTGCGTCTGCTGGGATTGATAGACCGCTAGAACATAAAAAAGGCTCGAGATGTTTATATCCGCGACTGTTGGAGGACGTGTCCATCCAGCCGCTAATAGTGCGCCGGTTAGGATACAATACACTCGGTTGTAAAGCGACAAAAAGTAGATAACTAAACCAACTGGGTCAATCGCGGATATCTATCGGACGTGAAGTCGAGTTAATTTAGGTCATAAATTTAGGGGCTATAAAACACACACACGCAGACGCCGTACGCACACACACATCGAGTTGTGGGAGACTTGTCTGGTAGGATGTGTTCGCTTGTCTCTGATCTACCGTTTAACAATGGAATGATATTTTATGACCGTTTCTCGACGCTGCGCAGGAAATGAATAACCCCTCATTTAATACAGTTTTCAAATTCTGAGAATTTCATATCTGTGTTTGTGCGCATATATACATATACGTGTGCGCATAGTGTAGGCGAGGGATATAATAAAATGTTGTGTGTCCTGGTTTAAATGAAATGCTAAGAGATAAAGGTCTCTCGGGCTACGTAGTTACACTCGGTGATATCAGACATATATAGGAATTACGCCACCAACCACGGACAGATAGGATTTCAGTTTCTCTTTATTTAAAAAAAAAACTGACTGCTGAGATATGAAGCCTCCTCTATTCGCTGTAGCTGTTGTATTAATTATAGTCAGCGTTCTTTTTCACCCGGTAAGTTAAAAGAGTAGTATAATCGTCTTTATTTCAGTTGTGGGTTCTTTGGGACGTCTCTGCAGACTCGCGCAATGCCCACCTAGCCCCCCTTTCCCTTAGGGAGACTGTCAGGACTTACTGCGTCACGTTAACGCCACGTAAGGACTGTGGAATCTCGCAGGTTCGAATAGGGATATGATGTATTTTTCTGAATGAGAGACGTCGTCGCTAGGTAACGGGCTATTAACGACAACAATGTGAATGTCGAGTCTGACACAGGATGAGACGCCGAGAGGTCACGTGATACATCCCCCATTCACTGATCGAGTGAATAATCCGAGAATCTCAACGGGCGATATATCAATATCATCAAAATACACAGTGCGGCACGCGTCTGATAGAAAATCAATAAGTCATTCATAATAACCGATTCTGAATGATTGAAATCTGCGAGAAGAAAAAACTGGGGGCATCTCAGCAACTGGGTGAGAACAGAGGATCAGGGGTTAATTAATTAATCGGAGACGTTCCCCGAGGGACAGATGCTTTCATTTTCGTTTCGAAGTGACATCAAGGACACGTAGCAGCGGCAGCAGTCAGGAGGGAGGGGGGGGGGGTGGTTTAATGTCGCGCTATGGATTTTATTGAAAAACGAATGCGGGACGTAGCCTATAGGGGGAGGTCACAGTCAGCGCTGTAAATATCGATTTCCAAACGCGAGTTTTATCGCCGTTTTTCTAATCATGTGATATTCTTTTATTTTATTGCAACATAAGATACACTATTGTGTAGACACGTATAAATATGCGCGGGTCGTGTCTTCAATTATAGACTTTGATTGTTCCCTTTCTATCTCTCTTACCTCCCTCCCCTCTCTCTGCTCCCTCTCTCCGCTCCCCCTCTCCCTCTCTCCGCTCCCCCCTCTCTCTCTCCGCTCCCTCCCTCTCCCTCTCCGCTCCGACAACATCCGCCTCCTAAATTCCACTCGGGTTGTTTATCTATTGTTCTATATTAGACACTGTTTTGAGGCCTAGTTTTCTCCACTGCGCGCTATAATGAATTTACTGGTATGCGCCGGATACCGGGGTCGCAATGTCAAGGTCATAAATAATGATTTATATGTATGTACACTAAGAAGCTTCGTTACGGGATCAGGTTTGACATCTCAGAAGAGAGGTACAAATATACAGAGTCAACACTGTGAGTCTGACTGACTGACACTGACCAGCTACTGGTGATGGTCATTAAAAGTGACCAGTCACTGGTGATCTAGAGTGACCAGTCACTGGTCATTAAGACTGACCAGTCACTATCAGGAGGGACCACCTCGCCCTTCGTAAGGCTAAAAGGTCCCTTTAACCTAATTTTATCCGTGATGACCCTAACTCTGTTCAACGCAAGTCTCGCATTGTTGTTCCTTACGTCCCTTGTTAAGACACATTGAAACCTACGCTCAAAAGCTCTTAACACTGATATCATATTCAAGTATAATAATTAAATCTCTAGTCATTTATCCAAAAAATAATACTCTGTCCAACATACACTGCCGGTGTTTAGATTGTGATAATTTTTAGAAACCGGGCGCTCCATCAGTGTTCATATTAAAGAACATAAGAAAGATATATAATTCATCAAAAACCCTAAAGTGCTGAGGCTACCCGAGTTTGGGAATTCTCGTAGAATTTTCAACAGTACTACCCGACATTGTCACATAGTTGAGTCGCCTTTAATAAGTACCTATTCTAATCCCTGTGTCAATGGTACCTTGGTTTCACCCCCCATAATAAACTTTTTTCCAAATACATTTCCTCTCTGGTCGATATCATCTAGTTTTATGTGTAATAGTGTGTGTCGTTCTGGTTGGATATATATATATATATATATATACTGTGATAGTCCATTCTTGTAGTTACTCCTTGAAAATTTTTTTTTTAGCGTAAACCGAAAATTCGGGTTTTTAATTAATTCTAAACTGTTTCGATTTTTTAAAAACTTTTTCGATCTCGTGAATTGTGGGGGGGATTTATATTCTAGTCATTGCGTAGTTTTACTTGGTTCAGAATGATCTGTCACCGGTGGCCAGTAAGTGACCAGTGACTGGTGGTCAGCGTGAATAATCCGTCACTGGCGGTCAGTGGGAGTGACCGATCACGTGTGATCGGTAGGTGACCAATCATTGGTGGTCAATTACAGGAGTGGTGTTGGAACCGCAGCGACTGCGCAGCGGCCAAAGCCGCAGCAATAATTTACTGAATGACTTTTTCTTTGACTACCACGTTTTTGAAGAAATTAAGTTAATTTGCCGCGGCAATATTTAGAACCTGTCCAAAATCGGTATTTGGCCGCAGCAAATCAGAAATTGCTTCCAACCCGCCTGTTAATGGAATGGAGTTAATTTCCATTCCGGAATGGCACGTACCGCCCACTGTCGACCTTCTAATGAGAGCACAATATATTCATTGTATATATGTACTGCAGAGATCAGGATCGGGGACAGTGCAGAAATTGCTTCCAACCCGCCTGTACCCTGTCATTGTATAGTTTCTTGTACGGCTGAACGATGAAGAGCCTTGCGCGGCTGCTCAATGTTAGAAACGACTGTAGTATTTATTACGATACTTTGACACCTTCCCCGATTGTTTAACTGAAACCTGCGCGGATTGATTAAAAAAAAAAAACTATCCTGTAACGTGTGACGTCATCGGCTTATATATCACGTGATAACGCTAACATCCTTCGTCACGTGGTAAATAGATACCGTCTGCTCGTCGCGTGTGTAGCTGGTCAAAAGAGACACATAGTTTTGATTAGTGGCAGTAATTGTATTAGAGACGCGCATTACTGCAACATCAGTGGCAGCGGCGGTTGCAGCGGCAGCGGCAGCGGCAGCGGCAGCGGCAGCGGCAGCAGCAGCAGCAGCAGCAGCAGCAGCAGCAGCAGCAGCAACTCATCCATCAGTACAGGTGTAAAACCTTTGATTAACGCCACTAAGTCGGAACAGACTATAGAGCAGGCGATCACTAATAACACGTAATCTAATGTAATTTATGTTTCCCGTAAAGTAACAATTCAGCGAGAATCAGAGTTTTTATTCCGCTTCACCATGAAAATCGATCCAACCAAAGAAGCGTTTAAGGGACGATGTACCTTCCTGGGGTATGGGGTGAAGTGGGAATTACCGACGCGCCAGTTCGTGTTTAAATGATTCTCCGAATCCAGTTTCAAACCTCGCTCAATGACGTAACTCTCTGTTTCAGGTTGCCGTGGAAGGAACCGCTCAAAATTGCTATCTAAGCAAATTCGGTTATTTCAACGAAACGGATTTTCAGACTATTTCCTGTTCGTACTGCTTCGTGGGGGTGTTTTTCAATCGTAAAAACCTGACGATCAATACGACAATGGTTTACAGTCGGACTCAGTTGAACCTCGTCTTAAAAGAGAACAACAGTCGGTATTTAGTCCCGGACGCGTTCAAGTCGAATTCGCTCGTCTGTAAAAAATATCTCAGCGATCAAGAGTGTGAAAAATGGCGTTCGTGTTGCCGGGCAGCCCAACAGTGCTGTGATCGACAGCTGAAGAACACGCCCACGCCCACGCAGGCCACACCTACAGGTATCAACCCTATCATTGAACGTTATAGCCGCGATCACACGGACACGATTTGACCCGGGCCAAATATGCACGGATCAGGCTCGGGCCTAATTTGGCCCGTGCCTAAATAGAGAGCGCGTTCACACGCAAACCACTCACTCGATACTAAACAATGCTCAAACAAAGCGAAGTGGATCATTTTCGGTGCCAGTCGGTATTCAAACGTAATCATTTGTCCGGTGCTAAAATTTGGCTCGGGCCTGGTCCGACGTTTTTTGTTCGGGCCAAATTTGGCCCGGGCCAAAAATGCTCGTGTGATCGCGGCTATTGTCATGTCCACACTAGTGCCTCCCCTCTGCACTGTTTATTTGTTTTATTGTCTATCGCAGGTGGACCGACACACAATTATTGTCCGATGGCGTGGGACGGTGTTAGCTGTTGGGATCATACGCTAGGTGGCGTTACTGCTACACAAAATTGTCCCTTGTATTACGTAGGACATGGTCTGGAACTACTGGGAACTTGTAAGTATCACGTGCTGACCGGTTTCCGGGAACTAAAACATTTGAAAACATCAATACGTTCATTTCTAATGCCGACTTAAATGTATTTTATTAATTTGAATGTAAAGTATATGTTTTAAATGATAACTGATAGGCTTACTGATAATTGATAACTGATAAATGATTTAAACGATAGTTTATAGTTTGACACAACCTTGAACCATATACTCGGAAATAACCGAAAATTTGTCGTAGAATAGAATCATAACATCGTCTACATTAGGTGAATGTGATATAGCTCGAATGATTATCAATCCCGTGGAACCACCCGTTTATACCACGGAGCCACCCGTAAATCATCCGAAGCTATACGTAGATCCCGTGGGGCCATTCAAATTTGCCTCAATGCCATTTTCAAGTCATGAAATCTCCGTCGAACCATTTCCGCGGTTTCTTTTACGAAATTGAAGATCAGCAATTGGTTTTGTTTTGAGAACCTGGGTCTGGGATGAGTGTCTAGCCACCTCAGTTCTTTGGCCTCGTCTCGCAAATGATTTGCGCTGGCGTTTTGTAAACTTTCACAATCTACGTGTTCCAGTGGTGTCTCCAACGCTTCGCCGTACCACTTTTCGACACGCAAAGCAAACTACAATTAAAGGAAAAAATTACTTCTGTCTGTCACACATGCTCTTCGTGCGACGTTTTGGTCCGTAATTTCGTTAATAATCGGTTGATCTGTAAATATTATGCATCAATTTGTTCAGTAAGGAATTTGCATTCAGAAATAAATCATGAACTGGCAGAAATTTGTTTGTGTTTTCTTCTATCAGCGATAGTTTACCTAGCATACGCTCGCGTAATGCTGAAAAACGGCTTTTATGGCCCGTCACGTGGCGCCACCTACTGTATTTTGATATGCTAATGAGCAGGTGATGACGTCACTGTAACGTTTCCGAGCGTCCGCGGAGCGGATTTTTCAGCATTACGCGAGCGTATGCTGAGTAAACTATCGCTCATAAATGAAAACAAAAACAACTTTAGTGAAAATTGTTGTTTATTTCTGAATGCAAATTCCTCACTGAACAAATTGATGCATAATAAAGGTAGATAAACCGATTATTAACGAAATTACGGACCAAAACGTCGCACGGAGAGTAGGTGTGACAGACAGTAATTTCTATTTCAACCTGACTTGAGAGCATACAGGGTGGCCTAGCTCCCTCATTTGTGGTAGTACAACCTGATAATGGTCTTAATGGGACCAGAAAGGACAAGCAGTCGACCTAAATCATCATTTTTTAATCCATTTGAAACTGTATTGAAGGATACCCAAAAAGTCTTCACTGAAAGGGGTTAAATGAAGAGAAGTGACTCCATGATTTGAAAGTTTAACAATATGTTTCCATGCCTACGTATAAAATTTCAGTTGGTAGGCATGGAGACATATTGTTAAACTTTCAAATCATGGAGTCACTTTTCTCTCATGAACCCCTCTCAATGCAGATTTTTTTAGATATCCTTCAATACAGTTTCAAATGGATTAAAAAATGTTGATTTAGGTCAACTGCCAATGCATTCTGGCCCTAATAAGACTTTTATCAGGTATGTACTACCAAAACTGACTGAGCTAGGCCACCCTTTATGCTCTCAAGCCAGGTTGAAATAGACATTAGTATTACTAGTTCTTGATAACCCTCGATTAAGTCGAGTGAAATAGTGTATTTACCGTTTTGCACTCAATACTATCTCCTGGATGAAGGGCATCGGTCGACGCGCAGAAAACCGCCAGAAAGACTATCAATAAACTACTCGAATTCATGCTGTAGGCTAAACTGCAATCAGATCATAGAAATAGATACGTACGTGCTGCTTCCCGGCATTCAGAACTAGAAACTGGTTCCCGGTAGTGAGAACTAGAGACTGGTTGCCGGCCGTGCCGGAGTGTCAGATATATAAGCGATGTTCTTACCTGTGAATGATGGGCGTTGAGATGTAACGTGCTGTTAAAGCTACCGCAAAAACGTCTCGTTTTTTTCATTCGATCTTGCGAGTTTTATACATCTTTTTGACTGAAAAATATTTGATCAGATGTCGATGAACGGCTTCAGGTTAAACACTACACCGAAGAATAGATTAAATTCCTTCTATTTACAGAATCGATTCAGCTATTTTACGTTTGTTGAATCTTGATGCATTGAACTAATTGCACCTGTTTTGCTATGGTTATATTGTTCGAATATCTAAGTTGTTTTTTTTTGGTAACATTTTGTGAAGATTTTGTTCGTAAGGATGGTAAACTGAGGTCCACGCAAATATGACTAAATCTCGTAAAGGCTGCTGAAGATTCAATCAGGTTTCAGTTCCACAGTTTAACAGTTCCACGGTGTAACAGTTCTACGGTGTAACCGTTCCACGTCGTAACAGCTCCACGGTGTAACAGCTCCACAGTTCCACAGGAGTTCCACGATGAAACAGTTCCACAGTGTAACAGTTCACTTGAATTGAACAAAACATTTGACTATAAGAAATCTAGTTATTCCACAGTGTTCTACAGACTCAGTTCTGGGTCAACGAATTTCAACTCTAGACTCAAATTTAACCAGCTGGAGCCATCCAGCACAGTGAAACCTGTCTCCACGACTGTTTAACTTGGCTCTAGGGCCGTGGAACTGGTTCTAGGACTACTGCTAAATTGGCTCCAGGGCTGTTGAACTTGGCTCTAGGACTGTTGAACTTGCTCCAGGACTGTGTAACTGGCTCCAGGACTATGGAACTTGGTGAAGACTATCTTTTTAAAGTTTTCACATTCGGAATCTATTCTCGTGTTACCTATGTCGTTTGTTTTCTGTATTTGCAGTTAAATCGACACGAACTTGTTCAATTTGGGGAAAATGGGCGAAAAAAACGAATTACAAAAATTGTTTCAACGCAGTAAGTATCAATAAAATCCTTGATTGTATTGCTCACTAGTTATGCTCCTTTCAAACCGACCCTACTAGTCTAATTTAGTCCACTTGTCCAATTATAAATACACCCTTTAATAATTGGTCCATGCCCTTGAAGTTATCAGCCACGCCTGTAATACAGGCTATATTCGTGAGTCAGTAATTTCTGCCACGTTTGAGTTGCCTGGAAAACTGCATGATTGAAAATAGTTAACCTTAGGAAATGTAATGAATGAATGATATAGGGTTATAATAGAGTGGTCGTTGTCTTTAACACAGAACCGTATTGTGATTGGGGTTGATTGTTTATGCAGGGTTGTTCGTTATACCGAGATCCAGATATACTCAGCTCCTGCGGGTCGTTTAACACAGAACTGTATTGTGATTGGGGTTGATTGTTTATGCAGGGTTGTTCGTTATACCGAGATCCAGATATACTCAGCTCCTGCGGGTCGTTTAACACAGAACTGTATTGTGATTGGGGTTGATTGTTTATACAGGGTTGTTCGTTATAGCGAGATCCAGATATACTCAGCTCCTGCGGGTCGTTTAACACAGAACTGTATTGTGATTGGGGTTGATTGTTTATACAGGGTTGTTCGTTATACCGAGATCCAGATATACTCAGCTCCTGCGGGTCGTTTAACACAGAACTGTATTGTGATTGGGGTTGATTGTTTATACAGGGTTGTTCGTTATACCGAGATCCAGATATACTCAGCTCCTGCGGGTCGTTTAACACAGAACTTGTTTGTGGGTTGTTCTTTAGTGTTTATACAGGGTTGTTCTTTGTACAGTTCAGGCAGCATACTGAGCTCCTGCGGGTTGTTTGCTTTGACGCAGAACTGTTTTGTGATGGGGTTCAGTATAGATTGTTTACGCAGAGCTGGTTTTTCAAATATCGTGTTTAACTTTTTTTTTCAAATATCTGCTGTTCAAATAAACGCATACGCGTGGCATAGCGCGTCAGCACAACATAGATTTATTATATAGCTGACTCAAGTTGTTGTTTCAGAAAAATCAGAATTCTGAAAAATCTACCTTTTTCGAGTGTAACATTGCAATGATTTATTTTGTTTCAGGGTGAGATGAAGGTTATTCTAAAGATCGCGGTTTATGTCGGGTTTGGTTGTAATATCACCAGTATGGTTTGCCTAGTGTTGGCCACGTTCATTTATATTTACTTCAGGTAAATCGTTTAAACGTTTCTAATTTATCAAAACGGCCCCACCGCCGCCGACACCACACTGCTCGACCATTCAGGAGCCAGTTCCACAGTTGTTACGAGTGGAACTCATGGTCCGCCGGTTTGTGGAAATGATAAATTTTCGTTTCGTTGTATTATTTTCTAGCGTTCCGTTTACAGCGAGTTTCGGGTAAAACGATTATTTCTGAACGCAGTATAATAATCCGTACTAATTTCCGGTCTCCTGTTCGGGAGATTTTTAAAACCGCTTTTGAAACCGAGGTCGCGTCGACTCGCTTCTAGTTCCCGTCATGCCGCGCGCGCACTTGTGCATTGATTCAACACTGACAACATGACTTACTCCGGCAGTCGACCATCCACCAGGGGGCGCTAGTGGGCCTTCATATTCTAAAGTAACTTGTGTGTATTTTCTTTTTTTTGGTTTCATCAATAGAAAAAAAGGAATTTATTTGCACTCCAACCATTTCCGCGGTATGCGGGGGGAGACAATGAAATATACCATAGTTACAAAACTATAGAAAGTAAAAATTTTTAATGAAATAGTTAGAAATACAAACATACACTGTTTACAATAGAAGACCCACTGTGAATGACGCCACCTGGTGGGAACCATCGGAAATACGAGTCATATATCCATCCATTAAAAAAACTAAAGCATTTTTCAAGCACTCGGAATTCAAACAGTCTGCTGTTGGATTTTACATTAACGCTTAGATTTGAAATACGTTTATAGCGAACGAGTATTTATAGTAATAACGATTATACTTATAATATTGATAATATTAATAGATTACTAAAATTAATCGAAATATTTACGAATACAAGAAAAAAAAATATATTCAAACCATGAAATCTGAGTAGAATAGCGTAGTGCGTATTAACACGGCGGCCATATTGGATCTCGCGAGATTGTGATGAGTTCCTTGCGCGAGAATCAATTAGAGGCAAGATTTCAGTTGCTGAGCGAATAACACGAGCTTCTCACATAAATTCGTCATCAAAATCCAATATGGCCGCTGTGTATATCTCGAAATCCAATATGGCCGCTGTGTTATTGACAGTTTATATTGGTAGAGGGCGTGACTGAGTAATTATGTTGTATATTTCAGGGGTTTACGCAAAGATGAATCGTCGAAGTTCCGAGCTCGTCTTCACTTGAGTTTATTCGGCTCGTTTTTCCTCTTACATTTTGTATTATCGATTTGGGAACCGGTTTTCTATCTGGACGGATTAATCAATAGTTCGAACGCGAGAATTAATCAAAATACGGTAAGTGGCGCCGTCTAGCGGGTGAATCTGCAATCAGGGACTACCGTTGAGCGTAGTACAACTTACGTATTCTTCTCTGCTTTTGGTATTGATGGGGACGACTTGAAGTGCCCGGCGGCATTCTTTTTTTTTCTTGAAATTAAAACACGAGTGTACGCGCCGATTTTATCGTCTCGTAAAAAATGTGCCTAGTTTTCTAGTTTCGGAATTGAACCTGACGACTAAAAATGTGCCATGAGTTTAACTTAGGCGTTGAAAAAATGGACAACGGCACGAGATTTTCGCGACGGTAGCCTACAGTTCAATCGTCTGCTCTGGGGATAGAATCCGACTCTTATACAGTTGAAACATAGTAGATCGTTAGTAAATGTATCAGAGTCACACTGTGTACAGGCTTGTCCCGAGCTTTATTGAGGGGCAGTTCTATTTCAAGAAAAAGGCACTTTCTTATTGAAAAAGGATATCTATATAAATATGAAGTGTATCTCTACGCAGCTACTGTATCTCTCTTTTCATCTGCGCGCGCAGGTCGGCTGTCGGTTCCTTCACTCGTTTCTATGGTTCGCTCGTGGCGCCACCTACTGGTGTTTACTGTGCGAGAGTATATATCTACACCAGAAGATCCACGCCTGGTCGATCAGCAACGTCACTGAATCGATTAAAAAATACGTCATCATCGGCTGGGGTAGGTCACGTGATCGATAGAGAGCGCCGTTTATCGGCCGCGGCTAGGAGGTCAGTGTGTAACTAATCGTTGGTGGTTATGACTATTTTCAGGAATCCCATTAATTCCGGTGATCACGTGGATCATTGTGAAAGTGCAGCTCGATAATGAAAAGTGAGTATAGCTTTCCCCATATGACGTCATTGATGACCGCCGTGCCAACTGATCATTATTATTGGTGATATGTTTGTTTTGTAGTTGTTGGATGCGTTCACACAATGGCAACTCAAACCTTAACTTCATTGTTCAGCTTCCAAACATACTGACATTACTGGTAAGTCCCTTTCCTCTCTACCCCCACTCCCCGCATTCCCGCCTTCTGTCCCCCACGCTCTAACTCCCTCAAATAAACATCATCTTTATCTAAACTGATCGTATTTTCAGATTATATTGATTTTAATGTGCAATATACAAAGAATACTGTTAACAACAATGCGAGGTCATGGTCAGGATCGTGACGTCATGATACTGAAGTAAGTGTCGATCGAACGGACTGTATAGTCGATGAATATGTTCGGCGTATAGGTAGCGCTGTATGTATCACTCTATCTCCCTCTCTCTCTCTCTCATATAGACGGGTGCTGCGAGCTACAGTAGCTATGGTTCCTATGTGCGGCTTACAGATGTTATTCCTGATGTTCAGACCGGAGAACTGGTGGCCTTATGACATCATAGAGAACGTATTGATCGGCACACAAGGGATGTTCGTATCGATTTTCTACTGTTTCGTGAATAAAGAGGTAACCGTCTTAAAGTCCGTTCTTCAATATCTGGCTGACAAATCGAACTTTTCGGTTATCGTAGTTAGTCGACCAAAGTCGAACACTGTGAAAGGCGCGACGACAAAACTATGGCCGCGATCACACAGCGCTTTTGGCCTGTTCACACGGGTGCCGAATATGGGCCCCTGGTTTTTTGGCCAAATTTGGCCCGACCAAAAACAAATTTGGTGCGAGCCTCGGCCAAATTATCTCCGTCATGTGATTGCGGCTTATAGTGCGTTCGGTTAATAGCTCCGACCTTTAGCCCTATAACTACGAAAACCGAAGTTCGCCAAAAATACGTCCCGATTTCTAACCGGTTTGATATCACTATTTGTAGGTGCGGAACGAGATCCGGGCGTCGCTACGTCACGGACGACGGGGGAGTTTAAACTCGACGTTCAACACGTATTCAACTCGTTTAACGTCGACCGAAACTCGTAACGGTTCGGTTCAACTCCGTCCTAGTGAGTTTAGTCGCAACTCGTACGCGATGCCCGATCTGCACGGTAGCAACGAGGATTACCTGAACGCCTACAGCACGACACCTAACGGACAAAATCAGAAGCTTAACGATAACAATACGACGGAATGCGCCACCTAGGCGATCGACTAGACACTAAACTATCGAACGAAGCATTTCGATCGGACTGATCGTGTCACGTGACGACTGGGAATGTAAGTGACGACACGCGGTCTGTGATTATGTCACGTGACCTCTGATGTGTATATTAGCAGCATTTATAACGTGACCGCGTGAAAGAAATTAAGTACGAGGGACAATAGGTGGCAGCACAAAGCAGGCGCATAGACGTTATAGTCCGAGATCCGGTGAATTAGGAAATCCATGAAAAACAGTTGTGTATATATTGTGTGCATGTACCCGGAATTCCTAAAAAACAGCCATCTTTATTATCAAAAAACCTCTATTCCATCTACTCAGTATTCCAGTAGGTGGCGACAGTGGTCACCCGTATTTCTATGAAGCTCCTGTAGGGGGCGCGTGATGTGTGGTTATTTTGTAAATATTGTAAATAACTCATAAAATCCAGACAGGAATTAAATATATATCATTCTTATAACAACATTTACACTTAAGCCTCGTTCTCATCTTTATCGGGGTCAGTAAAACACGCCATCTATCGGCATTCGATGAGTGACGTCACAGCTAGAATTCATTGCAGAAATGTTTTTCTTTTGTTTCAAAATCGAAATTTATTGACCAGAAATTGACCAGAGAAAAAAAGCAGAAATTAAATCAACACGTGATTACTCGTATAAATACGCCAGAAAATAGTACCCTCGTTAGTATTTCGATTTGAAAAGCGTGTATCCCGTCGCGCGTGAACTAGTGCGAACTGCGAAGTCGTTTAAGCTTTCAGCCGCGTGCTGGACCACTCGTCTAGGACTGGAAGCTTTCGTCCCGGACGACGCCGCATCTTTAGCCAGTTTCATCACTTGTGCCATCATCTCTCGTATACCGGTAACGCGGAACACGGCGGCCGAGTGGTCGTTGATATGACCCCCCACGACGATCGAGTCGTCTGTCTCTAGATGGATACTGACGGGAAAGAAGAACTCGTCTGCTATGTACAAATGTCTGACGATCGGACACGATTTTAAAACTAACGGATGAATATTGATCGCTTCTGTCATGTACTCGATTTTAAACACTGGATCCACGGACATCACCAACAAGTGAAATATGTAGTATCGTTTATATTTCGTATCGATTTTTCTCGTTATCGTAGAATGTACTGCGCTTATATAGAACGGCCATTTATACAGGATAAACGGGGTCCCGCCTCGAACCGATCCGACCCCCGCCAGCGGTATACGAGCGCCCCCTACGTACGAGCAATGGAACTCGTCTGTAACGTTGCATTGCAGTACCCGCAACGGTTCTAAAGTTTGAACCATGAACAGTTGATTTCTGTCGATCAGCGCCATCCAGTGTTTATCCCTGCGCTGATACCCGCTAGCGGTACTCATGTTCAACACGACACTACCGCCCTCTTTTATCTGCGGCGTCATCACATACTGGCGGTGGTAATCCCAGATGAACGTGTAATCGAGGAACGATTGTTTACCGGGTCTGTAAGCCATGTTGTACGATACTAACAGCCGGTTTTTGAACTGGAACAATCTCGGTTCGATCGGTCCGGCGCCGATCTGACCGCTAGACGGCGACGGGATTCCTATAAAGTGGCCTTTATCGATCGGTTCCAGTTTATCGTTCGCTCTGACAGTGAAGAATAGATTATCCTGGTAAACGTTTAACGGGGCTTGACGTTGGTTTAAAGACGCGTAAGCTTCCGCTTCCTGCCACATTCGCGCCACTATCGTGTAATTACCGTCTCGTTCCTGATAAAACGCGGGACTATTCGCGTACATCAGGTTATCCCCGGGAACTCCCAGGAAGTGACGTATAGCTAGGTTCTCTAGTTGCGGAGATAGGAATCTTAGCAATGTGACGTTGAGCGGCGTTTTGAAACAGTTTTCGACGGAATCCTCGTAGAACATACAGCCCTCGCTGTTCTGATATTGCGGATGCGATCCCGATAGTCTCAACTTTGTGTTCATTCGCTTATTCAATTTTCTAAGCGGCCTCGACGATTTTTTGATTTTCTCGGTTTTGAAATTTCTCAAAATTTTCTCGAAATTTCGTTCGATTTTCGAGTCGATATCCATATTATTCGTCCAAGCTGGTTGTTTGTCGTCTATTTCTGCGTTGTACGTCATCGATTCTTGCGTTGAGTGCAAATTACTGACGATAACGACGAACGCGAATAATCCTACGAATCCTATAACCGCGCCTTTCAACTGCCGCCCTCTAGGCATCGACAGCGATACTAATCGCTGACCTGAAATAGAAATAGGATTTAATCTTCTCAAAACGCAATTATGAAATAGAGAATCCTATAAGTTCGTTCTTTACCTGTGAACCACGTTATAACAGATTTCATTAAAACCAGACAAACTCCAGGGGCTGCATTTGCTCAAAAATTGGTTATAGTTAACCAGTGGAAATAAAAACTTCAGTGTAACATCCGTCAGGCGACGTTTATTAACCAACTTTTGAACAACTGGCTCCTGGACCCAGTTCCACAGTTGTGAGTTTAGAGTTAACCCCGATTTGAAATTAGTTCATTTGCGATGAGTTAACTCTAAAGTCAAATCGTAATTCACAACTGTGGAACTGGATCGTGCGGATCCTGAGTCTGAATCGTTGAGTTTTGAGATTTTATATGATTCTAAACATTGTTGCTAGTTTACGCGTAGGCCTACAATATCAACCCGGTCAAACGAAGCTAGAATCATTTTTGAATCGAATGAAACAAGTCAATCCTATCACTTACTAGTCGAAAAGCCCATGTTCGATATCAACTCGTTCATTCAGCAACGGCTCGAAGCGTAATGAATATAAATTATTAAAAACCGGACAAACAATTACAGGCAGAACTCAGTAAATATACGACGGGTTTGTACTGATCTGCTGTTGTATGTATGTATGTATGTATGCATGTATGGGCGTGTACAAGTCTGTGCGCGCTCTACACGCCGAGTGAGTCTATATATGGTTCACTAGTCTCATACTGCGACTAAATCCTCTTTCTTCGCAGACCGGACGTAAATAAATCTATTTCATTTTATAACAGATTCGATTCTTTTAAGCTAATAAGATAAAAACCCACTATTTACAAATTAAAAGAATTCTAAACTATCGAGAATTTATTTATTGAAACAATCTCAAATATTAGAACACGACGTTTCGATCTCACACTAGAGATCATCGTCAGGGTCTTTTATGCTTGATACGACGAATCTTCGGTCGTTTTTTATTTACAAAACTAAGGCTAAGACAATAATACATCGTTTCTCCTAATCGGCCGGGTCATTTTCAGGGGCGGATCCAGGGGCATGGGTAGACAGTATTGGAAGAAAATTTAAGGGCACCTTTCTGATCTTAGGGCACACCCAGTATCCAGGTCAATGCGAGTGCCGAAGGCGCAAAGTCCTTCGAAGGGGGTAAAGGGGCCCTCCCCCAGAAAATTTTGAAAATATGGTACCATTTAAAGGCTTTTAGAGGGCTTCTAGAGACTAATTCAGAGCAATCCAGAATAAACGACCCGGACACGGAATTAGTGGTTGCTGAAATAATGCCTTTAAAAATATTGCCGGTGAAATTTCGAAGGGCACTTAAAAATTCTAGACCGTATTGGGCAATACGGCTAATACGGTCTGGATCCGCCTCTGATTTTGTAAATCGTAATAACACCTGTAATCAGTTCATTTCTATCCGGTCTGTCGGGTCTGTTATTGTCAGCTCGATCACGATTTAAAAACAGTTAGTTATGTACAGGGTAGATAGGCGGCCGCGGCCGGGTCGACATTTTTAAGCTCAGCAGAAATGAAAAACAAGGAATCAATCTTTGGCCTAATTCTTAAAACCGATTTAGAGGATATTTTTCTAATTTGACTAGGTTAGATCGCTAGAGATGGCGGCATTATGTTGGGTACGAGGGCTGTATCGGCGGGTAAGCAGCACCCGGAGGTGTATAAGCAGGACCCGGAGGTGGATAAGCAGGGCCCGGAGGTGGATAAGCAGGACCCGGAGGTGGATAAGCAGGATCTGATGATGATAACTGATGACTCGGATAAGCGGGTGGATAGGCTGGTTGATAACTGTTGAATCCGTTAGATGTCGCCTCGGCGTATGACGGTAGTTTCACTGCTCCGGGATGTGGTGAGTTGAACTGATCTAGAAATAGTAAACACAATTCGAGTAAAGCAGCCATGAACAATTCAGCTCCTTCACACATTTATTCAGCCCCCCACAAGTATTCAGCCCAATACTCCCCAAATACACAAGTATTCAGCCCAATACTCCCCAAATACACAAGTATTCAGCCCAATACTCCCCAAATACACAAGTATTCAGCCCAATACTCCCCAAATACACAAGTATTCAGCCCAATACTCCCCAAATACACAAGTATTCAGCCCAATACTCCCCAAATACACAAGTATTCAGCCCA